>NC_142947.1:46515335-46547835 GCF_046866305.1 Octopus bimaculoides | reverse complement strand
GCAATATAACACTAGATAAAGCCAATGAAATAAGAGAACTAGACGAAAGCCAACCATATAAGTATTTAGGAGTCAATGAACTAGATAGGATACAACATACACAAATGAAAGAAAAAATAAAGAAAGAGTACTATAGACGAGTTAGATCAATACTAAAAACAGAGCTCAATGCTAAAAACAAGATAATGGGTAGCAACACTTTAGCTGTCCCAGTTATAAGCTACAGCTACAACATCCTTAACTGGACACTAAACGAACTATGTAAAATAGACAGGAAAACAAGAAAAATAATGACAGGATATAGGATGCACCACCCAAAATCTGACATAGAAAGGCTATATATACAACGCACAGAAGGTGGCAGGGGTCTTATACAGCTAGAAAACTATTATAAAATAACCACCATAGGACTGCAAAAATACCTACTCCAGAAGCAAGGGAAACTAATACAAATAGCCACAAAACACGAGCAAAACAAAAAGCTGTTTTCAGTATTTAAGGAAGCTGACAAATACAAACAAGAAATCAATCTACCTAACAAATACGAAGAAGAAGAAGAAGAAACAACAAAAGCTATAAAACAAATGAAATCCAAACTAAAACTAGAACAGCAACGGACCATGATAAAACGATGGCAAGAAAAGCCCCTACATGGTAAATACTGGGCTAAACTAAATGCGAAAGAAATAGACAGAGAAAAATCCCAGCAATGGCTGAGAAGCTCAGGACTCAAAGCAGAGACTGAAGGATTTTTAATTGCTGCACAAGACCAAAGCCTCCCCACCAGAAATGACCAAAAACACATAATGAAAAGAAATATAACAAGTAACTGTAGAATATGTGGAGATCGACAAGAAACAATAAATCATATTATCTCTGGCTGCCCAGTCCTGGCTAAGAAGGAATATATTCACAGACACGACAGAGCTGGGACCTATATACACTGGAAGCTATGCCAACATTATGGAATAACAACAGAAAAAAGATGGTATAAACTCACGCCAGAAAAGGTCACAGAAAACGAGAAAGCAACCATACTCTGGGATATGCCAATACACACAGATAGAGAAATTAAGGCAAATAGACCAGATATAGTTGTCAAAGATCATGAAGAAAAAAAATGCTTTCTAATTGATGTATCAATACCAGCAGATGACAACGTTTCTCTAAAAGAAATGGAAAAACTTTCAAAATACAAAGACCTGGAAATAGAGATAACTCGAATGTGGAATCTAAAAACAGAAACAATTCCTATCATAGTAGGTGCCTTAGGTATAATAAAAAAATATTCAGACAAATGCATAACAAAAATAGCAGGACTTACAAATATATATAACATACAGAAAATTGCACTACTGGGTACTGCACACATTCTACGCAAAACACTTTCAATACAGTAAACATAAGAGCACCACAGCAAACCACAGCACATACCCAAGGCGCACAGAGCTGCGCTCGGTAGTGAAGTGAAGGCACGTTATAAAAATAAAACTACTGAAATAATAATAATAATAATAATAATAATAATAATAATAATAATAATAATAATAATAATAATAATAATGATAATAATAATGATAATAATAATGAGCTATGAGCAGTCACCGAGAACAAGACATACTGTGGGATTTTACAATTCAATGTTACTCTTTCAACGATGCTCGGAGACCAGATATTGTTATGGCAGATAAATATATGTTGTGGTAACTAAGATTATAGATATTGCAATACCTGAGGATGCATGTATAAGTGACAAAGAACTAGAAAAGATTGACAAGTACAGAGAATACTAAAACAGGAAATTGCAAGAATGTAGACTATGAGGAAAGTGTCTGTCATTCTAGTAGTTGTAGGGGGGGGGGGCGGAGAACCAAGAACCAAGTTCAAGAAATATGTCAGAGAAATCGGAATCGACAGGAGAGAAGAGCAAACCCCCCAAAACTGCTCTGTGGTGGACAGCTAGGATTTTGAGATTGGTACTTGGATGTCGAATGTCTCCCACGATAATTAAGAACCAAGTATCAAAGCTTATGATGTGAGGAAAGCGACCCTGCGAGATCTTTGGCAGCTACTTACCACAGAGCCACTCCTGCGCCTGTGTCAGTTTGCAAGTCTGAACACCTTTCAGCTGTTTCTGTTTGGGCGAAACAACCTGGAATCATTCCGTTTTCAAACTGAATGGACAGAGCTGACTGTCAGTTTGCGAAAAGAAAGAAAGAAAGAAAGAGAGAGAGAGAGAGAGAGAAGAAAAGAAGGCTGGAAAGAATGAAACATAGACAGGGAAATTTATCAAAAGGGCCAAATTCATTAAATGAATTATATGGGAGATAACTCTATGTCGCCGGCTAGTGACCTCCCCTGTTTTTGAGCAACCACTATTGAGAGTTAGTGTTTTCATGTATATGCGCACGAACACAGCGACACACACACACACACACACACACACACACACACACACACACACACAGAGTCACACACACACACACACACAGAGTCTCACATACACACACACACACACACACAGAGTCACACACACACACACACACACAGAGTCTCACACACACACACACACATACACACACACACACACACACACACACACACACACACACACACACACACAGTCTCACACACACACACACACACGTTATCTCCCTTATCTTTCAGATATTTCAGAGATTAAAAAACTTCAGATATTTCAGAGTTCCTTTTTTTCAGAATCATAGTTCTAGCATCTAACCATGATCACTCAATGGCCTCAGTGTGTGCTCCGGTCACCGGACCCTCATAATGTCGTTCATGGTTCCCTGTCAGATGGTGATAACTTATGGCATTTAAATTATTCTAAGCGGGGTCACTCATCTGAAAGAATTAGTGAACCTTTTTCCTATTCTCTTTCAATAATTGGGATCAGATAGTTCCCGTCACGCCGTTCCACACAAAAATATCGACAGTCTGAGCCTTGTTTGAGACCCAAAACCCTCAGCTGATCAATTCTACGTCCACGGTTCCTGTTTCGTTCTTCTGCATCACTGGCATCGAAGAGAGGAGTGTTGTCACCATTCAGCATTCTTCCTCAATTGTATTTTCGTCGACCAGTAAATCTTGCTTCAACGATCTGACTGGGCTTATCGTTTGTTCTAACCATCTTCCCTCGTCGTACATGATAAACTATGGCTCCACACACCTCGCGGCATATATTGTACCAGTTTTTGTATTTTAAGATTTATATATACATATATCTTGACAGATAACTTACCAAATAAGGGTGAACCGACAGAGAAAACGATTCCAGTGATAAGGTTTATCATGGAGAATCCTTCCTTACACTTCTCCCTACCCGTGACTTCAGTCGTAATGAGCAGCCGTAGAGAGCCTGTAAATCCTGAATAATATATAACGCAGACGTTATGAGAATCACACATTTTTACTGAGAATTGCGGATCGACGCTTTCAGTCGATTAAAAGAAGCAGAAATATGAACCTGTTTGATGGTAAATAGTGATTTCAAATTTTGGCACAAGGTCAGCAATTTCCGGGGTTGGGTGGGGGGGGGTGGTGGCAAGTACTCAAATGGTACTTTATTTTATCGATCCCCGAAAAAAATGAAAGACAAAATCGACCGGTGCGGAATTTTAACTCGGAACGTAAAGACGATCGAAATGGTGATAAACATTTTGCCCGACGTGTCAACGATTCTGCCAGCTCGCCTTATATAATATAATATATATATATATATATATATATATATATATATATATATATATATATATATATATATATATATATATATATATATATATATATATATATATATATATATATATATATATATATATATATATATATATATATATATATATATATATATATATATATATATATATATATATATATATATATATATATATATATATATATATATATAAAATTACGACAAACGTAAATAAACAAACGAAGTTTGCTTTTAGAAGTGTTGAGACGTCTTTTTTTAGAAAGTTAAAGAGGTGATTTTAAATTCTCAATCGCAGAATAATGCTAATAATATATATATATATATACATATATATATGTTGCCCACAGGGGACTAAATATAGAGGGGACAAACAAGGAAAGACAAAGGGATTAAATCGATTACATCGACCTCAGTGCGTAACTCGTACTTAATTTATCGACCCCGGAAGGATGAAAGGCAAAGTCGACCTCGGCGGAATTTGAACTCAGAACGTAAAGACAGACGAAATACCGCTAAGCATTTTGCCCGGCGTGTTAACAATTCTACCACCACGCTGCCTCTTTCAAAGTGAATAGTGATGCTTCAAGGTCTGAGCGGAACTACTACTACTACTACTACTACTACTACTACTACTACTACTACTACTACTACTACTACTACTACTACAACTGCTGCTGCTGCTGCTGTGCTGCTTTTACCATTACTACTACTACTACTACTACTACCAGAGAGGCCTAGTTGTCTCTGGTCGTCTTACCTGCTGTGAGGCCAATTAGACTTAGAACGAAAGCAAGTAGTACGTATGTGTGGCAGTGTGGAATGCAGATAGCGGTGGCTCCAATGACCGCCTGGGAAAGCACAAACACGATTTTGCTGTTTAAATGAAGGAGATCGACAATAAAACCAATGCAAAGTTGACCGATGGTGAGCCATATGCCAAATATGGACATCAAAACGGCTATTTCATATCGTTCCAAGTCAAACGATAGCATGAAAACGGGAAGGTATTGAAAGGCAATTTGACGCGCTGAAAATACAAAAGAAAAAAAAAAAATGAAATATATAAAAAAAAACTATTAATTCTAATAAAACAAAGTTGGACAGTTATTTCTGAATAAGGAATGTACTGATACGAAGTGGGTTTCCATCATGAAAGGAAATAAAATATAGCATTTAGAATATATACATATATGGCCCAGTGGCTAGGGCAGCGGGCTCGCGGTCGTAGGAGTGCGGTTTCGATCCACAGACCTGGACTTGTGAGTGTTTATTGAGCTAAAGCTCCACGAGGCTCCAGCAGGGGTTGGTGGTGAACCCTGCTGTACTCTTTCACCACAACTCACTTTTACTTCCTGTTTCTGTTGTACCTGTATTTCAAAGGGCCAACCTTTTCACACTCTATGTCACGCTGAATCTCTCCGAGAACTACGTTAAGGGTACACGTGTCTGTGGAGTGCTCAGCCACTTGCACGTTAATTTCACGAACAGGCTGTTCCGTTGATCGGATCCACTGGAATCCTCGTCGTCGTAACAGAGAGAAATTTGGTAATTATGAAATATTGATATATTTTTTGGAACTCAATTTTCGGAATTTTCGGTTAAATAAAATGACAAAGACATTGTTACTTACTTGAGATAAAAAAATAAGCAGCTAACAAACAAAGGAAGTTGAAATTCTTTAGAACCGAAACACCAAGAATTTTTAAGCAATGTTCTTTTAATATTAATTTCTTTTTCTTCTTTATTTCTGGTATTTTTCTTCGCACTCCAGCGTCTGTATTGCGATTTTGCTACAAAATAAAGCCCAAAGCCATGCTGAGAAATAATTAGAAATAAAAGAAACTCGTTAGTTGCGATTCTTCACAAAGATTTATTTAATTTTCTTGTCTTCTGGAGCAACACTTTCATTTACGAGATCACAAGATTATAACTTCCTACATAAGTTGCAAAAAAGTAAGACATTATAATACAAGTAGGAACATTTAGGTTTCAAGGAAGGACAAAATGGAAATAGCGACCTTCGTTCCTTTCCTCCTCAGGTCCATCAGTGATGCAAGTGAAACTATTTCAACCTAGATTTGAACACTGAACTTCGATCGGTTAGTAACATATCATTCAAACAAACACTACACAAGAAGCGCCAATTCATTAAACAATTCTGCAGCAAACAAATACGAAATATTCTTTTCTACTCTAGGCACAAGGCCCTAAATTTTGGGGGAGGGGGGACCAATCGATGAGATCGCCCCCGGTTCGCAATTGGTATTTAATTCATCGACCCCGAAAAGATGAAAGGCAAAGTCGACCGCGGCGGAATTTGAACTCTGAACGTAAAGACAGACGAAATACCGCTAAGCATTTCGCCCGGCGTTTCTGCCAGCTCGCCGCCTTCAAATACGTAATTTTAAACAAATAAGATTATGGAACGGTTATTTAGTATTTGGTGCAGTATTATTTCGTGAAATAAAAACCAATCTTGGAAGGATTCTTACTGACATCGGCTGTGGTTCACATATTGTGTAAAACTATATTCAAACAGCTATTGATGTATTTCTAATTGATTCTGAAGCATTAATTGTCAACATTTAAAAATATTTTCATGTAACCCCATTAGGAACCTTTTGTGAGTAGTAACAATGCTTAATCGTCAGCAGTGTTTTCTATGCGTTTCTGCAGCAGTTTTGATGAATTGTCTATAGGACGAGTTTAATTATTCTTTCTCTGCGGTTTCTCATCGTTTTTCTTTTTATATAAAGTTTAATTTTGGTTTTATTATAGACACATTACGGTGGAACTTACGACATCCAGTGAACTTTCAGAGTCCCAAAACGCTTGGTTAGTTATACCCTGTCGAGTGCTATCCCAGTCGGTCGTTGTTTTATATTCTGGGTCTGCAAAGAAGAAAAGTTCAATTTCAAAAGCCTAAAGCAATTAAATTGTACAGGAAAAATAAATTAATCAACTAACCATTTGATTAATTAAGAAATTGATTACGCATCTAACCTTCATGAACACCCTTTAACGTAATTGTTTCAGATTTAGGTATCAGGTCAGTTTACGTTCACAAAATCCACTTGCAAGGTTTTGTTTGACCCGGGGTTATAATAGAAGACACTTGCCCTCATACAATGGGACTGTAAGGAAGACCACATGGTTGGGAAACAAGCTTTTTAGCCACGCAACCATGCCAGTTCCTTTATTGAATATGTTAAACAAAATTAAAATGTTTCTTACTATGTCGTAACGTCATTTTGGTTGGCAGCGGTCTGTAAAGAGCTCCACACACCACCATATTAAACATCATTCCAGCTATCATTAACAGAGTTCCTGTCAAGCCGTATGTCTGTAGAAGTTTCTCGACCATTATGTTACCAACACAGGTACCCAGACCAGTTCCACAGCTGGCAATACCCAAAGCTGTTGCTCTCTTCTTGCTGAAGTATAAAGTTACCATGATTTGGCCGGTGAAATATCCAAACCCCACTGCCAGACCTACCAAGAAAGAAAGCAACGAGACGGAAGATAAATAAATAAAAGATTCAGGAATTGTTATAAATGAGAGAATAATGCGGCCATCACAGTCTGGTACATAGACAAGAAGTTGTTAAGGAACGTTGCAAAATATATGGAAGGCTATAAGTCTCAGTTTTTGTATATTGTATCAGAATTTCGTGGAAATTCAAGCAGTAATATACTAAAGTTAATGCAAATAATTATATATCTGCCTTGAAAATATTTTATTCCTTCGAAGTTATAAACCATGAAATGGTGATATTTATTTTAAACTGCGTTATGGTCGACATAACTTTGAGTAGCAGAATTTATCTGTCACTCGGTTCAACACCACCAACCGGTCTATGGGTTTTTAACAATGTTTAATCCGTTATAACAGGTTTTCCAGTTGTGTTTGGTACAGGAGTGACTTCCTGCTGCAATTTTATGAAGCCCTCATAAGAATCGGGTATGTGGCCCTCTAGTGTTCAAGTTCCAACAAATAGCTGCAGTGATTCTATTTTAAACGACAATGTCATTCAAAAAAATACATTCGATTCACACAGACTTATTTTGGTTTTATAAAAGTGGCGACATTAATAAGTTTCATATCTTCCTCATATACATGAAATTCTTCACTGCCCCACAAAGACAAAGATTCTCCTTGAAAAACTCTTCCATTCAAATTAATAGTTGACCCAACCACTGCAAAGATGAATGTAACTCACATTAGATTTTCGTCCTCATAGCTTGTACGGAACTGCTACTACTGCTGCTACCCCCACTACTGCTGCTACTCCCACTGTTGCTACTCCCACTACTGCTGCGGCCACTGCTGCTGCGGCCTCTGCTGCTGCTGCGATGCTGTTTCATTACCTAACACTATACCAAATCCCAAAGAAGATCAGTCAGCTAAACGGCATGGAATCATTAACCCCCGCCCCATCCACCCAACCAATACACGTGGACCACAATATAACAGACACCATTCTTTGTCATTCCTCCTCATTTCTCTCTACACTCTGCCCATCCTTCCCCTCAATGCCGCATCATCCTTTCATCTTTTGTAATTTGTCTCGGATCCCAGGGACCAGATTATACACTTCTGTCAATCCCTCATCCCCAGAAGGATAATCTTCAAAATTCCCCAATACCAACTCTACTGCCACCACCAACACCACCAGCCACACATTTTCCTTACAGACATTGAAATGAAGACATTCAAAAAGAACATCGAAGACTCATCAAAGTGACCAAATTTGGAAATGAGGCCATGAGATATTACTGGTACTGTGTCGTTTCCTCTGATTAATATGGTTCTGGTGTGTGACGGCATCAAAGAGAAATTTGTCGCGACGATGGCATCTTACCTCCCAGTATTCCATAACAGGTTATCATCATGTCGCTACTTGTGGAAAATGCCCCCAAAATGGCTCCTGTGAATCCAATAAGTCCTGCGATGATGGCCACCTTCCGATGGCTAAAATAGATCAATAGCATGCTGGAAATCGGAGCTGAAATAGATCAGAGAATAAACAAATAATTCGGAAAGTAAACCAAAATATTTAAACGGGAAGTAACACGAGATATTTAAGGTGCAGGACGGCTGTGTGGTAAGTAGCTTGCTTACTAACCACATGGTTCCGGGTTCAGTCTCATTGCATGGTACGTTGGGCAAGTGTCTTCTACTATAGCCTCGGGCCGACCAAAGCCTTGTGAGTGGATTTGGTAGACGGAAACTGAAAGAAGCCCGTCGTGTATGTGCATGTGTGTGCGTCTGTGTTTGTTCCCCCACCATCGCTTGACAACCAATGTTGGTGTGTTTACGTCCTCGTAACTTAGCGGTTCGGCAAAAGAGACCGATAGAATGAGTATTAGACTTACAAAGAAGTCATAGGGTCGATTTGCTCTAGCATGGCCGCAGTCAAATGACTGAAACAAATAAAAAAATAAAAGAATAATCTGGCGGAACAGTCAACAGAAAGGGATGAGAGCCTCGGTGAAGCATAATCTAATGAGACACAGTGCACGAATTATCGCAAAAACAAACTTTGCTTTTGGCTCTGATAAACTGTCACACATATTTATTGATCAAGATGTGATTGAAAACAGTTCTATGGTGGGTGCAGTGTACAAGGAAATAGTGTTGGGTGCATACGTATGTGGATTACACTACTGTCATTCTTAGTTTAAAGTAAAAAAATTCAAGTTCGTATACTGTTTATCCATTCAGGATGAATAATAGGAGAACCCTCGAAGAATCCTAACGCCCCGGGTAACCTAGGCTGGGAAACCTTTTCCAAACCTGAGTTACCCGGGACGTTAGAAGCATCAAAGGAGAAAATAATAATAAGAAAAAAACCGGACAAGTTTTACTAAATCTCACCTGAAAGAAGGGAGAGTCCATTTAGAATGCTGCCAACCAAAGTTAACTTCCATACGGGTTCATCAAATTTATTAATTAAGGCGATGAGAAACAGCCCTGATGAACCCTTAATTACAAAGACGATGAAAGAACAACACATGGCTGCCACACTCACAATCCAGCCCCAGCCTCCATCTAGAACGATTGCTGTTTCTTCCACTTCTACTTCTATCGGCGAAACCGCCTCTTCTATGACGAACACCGCATCCGGTGTTGTGGTCGATTCTGGCAGTGCCACATGTTTGGAGTCAGTCTTTGGAGAGCTTTCCTCGTGGTTTGCCACCAGGTCTCGTTGAACGGTTTCTCCCATCATAGGGACATCTGAAAAATGAAAATACAACAGCGTCAATCATCAATAATAATAATAATAATAATAATAATAATAATAATAAGTGGTAAGAACAAAGACCCGACGGCCTCATCGAAAATAATAATGCAAAAATCCTAAGGGATTTTATGATTTTATGGTGGTGGTGGTGGTGGTGGTGGTGGTGGTGGGGATTTCTTGTATTTGTTATCAAGGTGACGGATGAAGGGAACAGTCACAACACATACACAAAGTGTGGAGATTCAGATAGAAAAAATTTAATGGGAAAAAGAAAACATGAAAAATATACGCATCTCTTCATCTCTTTCTTCCCCCTCTCTCATTCTCGTTCTTTTTCTCTCTCTCCCTCTCTTACTCCCTCTGCCTCTGTTTCGATTAAATAATCTTTCATTCGATGTGTGTTTTATGTGTCCCTAAGCAAAAGCATAAAGTGAGTAATTACCATTTGTCCAACTTGTTGGAAGCAAGTTTCTTCTGAGATATTTTATGGTTTCTTAATTCTTAATTGTTGCTATGTTATTCTTGCGTTTTCTCATACTGAAGAAATATTACAGAAATTCCGATCACTTTAAGATCTGTGAGGTATTTATTTCCCTGTCAAAATTAACCATAGATCTACACATGTATGTGCTGACCTGGACAAGACCTTTTGAGGACTTCTGACAATCACACAAGTATTTAAATCTTCCATGTTCACAATACCATCGTTGATTCGAAATAAAGCCCACCATCTTCGTTGATACAGCTTGGCACAAGTATGGTTGTTGGCACTGCTGTAAGAATGCAAATGCTGATACAAATACCGCCAGGTGTCTCATCTTACCCTATAACAATTCCGCCAGTCTACCTCCCCGGATTAGGTTATTCCTTCAGCTCCGAAAGGATGCATTAATATTGGTGGCATTTTAATTCAAGGCGCAGAGAATTGAAGCAAATACCTCGAGGTATTTTACCCAATGTTTAAGCGATTTTGTCAAGAATATTGCCTTTGTAAGATCAATTGTCGATTAAAAAACGAAAGGATAAAAAATCCGCGAAAGGAGAAAAATTACTTGAGTGTTGTACGGATTATCTAGTAAAAGGCTGTTGACTGTTCCTCGCACATAAAACATAGAAACATTTGCTATTAGGAAGACAGTATCAATCACAAGTCAATATATGAAACATTTCGTGAGTAAATAAGAAACGATTCAGAAGATTCTGAGAAAAGAGGGAATTATAAAAAGCAAACCCATCTGCATTAGAAGAAGAATACGCCAATGGGAATCACGTTCTCCACTCTTCCTTTTTGCTTGCTGTGTGCATGTGTGTGCGTGGGGAGGTTAAACCCTTTAAGCAACACAGTGACCATGCTGGACTCAAATACAATGTGGCCAGATGTGGTCTTGCGGTTTGAAAAGATCAAGAAGATTATCTTCTCACAGTCCAGTGGGAAGAAGCGTGTGATGAGGCCCATAAACGGAAGCGTGCCGGATATGACAGCCTTCTGCAGGATTGCAGGGAGAAGAGATGGCAGGTATGGCTTTTCCTAGTCAAGGTTGGCTATATATATATATATATATATATATATATATATATATATACATACACACATACGCACACATATATCTATATATATACATATATACACACACACAGACACACAGACACACACATATATATATATATACATATGTAGTTGAAAAAAGATTAGAGTTCTATACAAATCAAATTTTTATATATAAAAGATGGAGGTAGAAATAGCACAGAAGTAAGTCTAAGACATTTCAATTTAAGAGGAGACTTAATAAAAATGATTTAAAGATTATATAAGGAAAATTTTACGTGGCTGAGTGAACTGAAGCTGAATAAGAGGATTCTGTTCAACAAAATAACGCACCACGTAGAACTGGAATCGAAACCTCTGTCTTTTGATCGGGAGTGCGACACCTTAACAACTAGACCATGCACCTTTCCCGTTATTGATAGATTATTTTCAGTTATTAGAGTATCATCATAGAATTATTACTGTATTCGTATTAGCATTCTGTTAGTTATTACGAAACTGGAATTTGTTATTAAGAGTTAGACATTATTTTACTAGTATCACCTTCATCCGTAACACATTAAATAAGAGGTTAAACAGTAAAACACGGTCCACAAGAGTTAACTTGATTACACGAGGGCACAATACATTATTTAATATATATTTCCCTTTTAGCTGTCTATAGGTGAATGCACTGATATGTTACGATATTCTTGTTCAAATGATATTAGTTCTTTTAAGCACTAAACACAACTAAAATTACAAATACACCTGAATAAAATTCTTCCTAAGGTCATGTATGTATCATGTCTGAACAAACTCTGAAAACACTTTGTGAATAGACTAACAAAAATGCAGTGGAGTTATAAATTAAAAATATATGAAACCATTAAATCGGAAAATATATATTACTCTATTTAAAAAAAGAAAAATTCTAATGTTCTAATGATATTATCAAATGATAAAGAGAAAATGCTTTACCTGTTTAATTTAAGGTTTTCACAAGAGAAGAAAATAAATGGATTATTTTGTAGACGGACTTATAGGTAAAACGATTTTATACAGAGACATGGAAAGTTTTCTGCTGAAAACTAACCAGAAATGTCAAATATGTAATAATGAATGTATTTCTGAGTTTAAAGGGTGAAAAACATGAAAAGAAGAGATAAGGTTTTTAAAATAACACGAGTTATCTCAAAGATGTGTCCATGAATATAATAATTTTGCAAAACAGTTGACTCATAAATTACTTTTACATGATGTCAAATATTTACAATAACACCCATATCCGTATAAATACAAACACATGTACTAAGTTTGCAGATAAACTCACATGCAAGCAGATGAGTTTCAAATGTCTTAAGTTCGTACACCGATAGGAGAGAAGAGTCCTCAATATGTCGGACGAAGTCCTTTCTTGTGAGAGCTAAGACACTATGTCTCAATAGGTTTTGTCATTGGACACTTTCGTTTTATTTTCGAAACATTTTGTTTGCTTTTATGAAGATGTCGTCTTTTTCTGACGAACATACTCTCAAGGACTTTGAAACAGTTTCGAAATCTGAATGTTCGACCATGAATTTAAAAGAAATCTGAGAAAAATGTCAACGCTTCGAGAAGATCGAAAATCGGACGAAGTGACAAACTGTTATAGTCTTCTATAACAACATAAAGTGCACGGGCGGAAAAGAATTGCTACGACTCATATCTGTCTACACTCACTGGTCACAATATATAGGACAGCGTAAGAAGGGTCGAGTCACTACTAGAGTCATTGGCAAACATGTTTGCTCTTGGTTTTGTTACTCCAGTTGTCCCATTGCATCATTTATCTAATCTTCTTCTTCTTCTTCTTCTTCTTCTTCTTCTTCTTCTTCTTCTTCTTCTTCTTCTTCTTCTTCTTCTTCTTATTATTATTATTATTATTATTATTATTATTATTATTATTATTATTATTATTATTATTATTATTATTATTAGTCGACGACGTGGCAGAATGGTTAGCACGTCAAAGAAAATGGTTAGTGTCATTTCTTTTCGCTCTTTACGTTTCGAGTTCAAATTCAGCCGCAGTCAATTTACTTACACCCTTTCGGGTTCGGTTAAATCCCTACCAGTTGAGTATTTCCCTCTTCCCCCCCAGAATTGCTGTAAAACTGTTATGAATTTGACTCCTACTCGTCGTGTGTACTCAGAAGACGTCTAATTTGGATTCATAGAGTCACCTTTCTTCTCCAACTTCCTCATCGTGAAGGGTTAATTTTTCTTAACTGTTTATTTCTTTATGGCAAGCGTACGCTTGCACTTTTCTTTTTCTGATATATTGACGTCAAGTTTAACAAGAAGAAAGAAAATCCTGAAAACATATAAATGTAATCTTATAGATTTGAAAACAAATTCCTTATTGAAAATCTATTTTGAAAGGCTTCCTTCACTTTCAAATATGACTGACATCGTTAATGGTTGTCAGTTATTTAACCTTTGAACATTTGTCAGCAGTATCTTTGGTTTCTCGTTCAAAGACCGCACTTCTTCTCTTCATCATTGTATCACTCCTGCTCCTTACCTCAAAATTATGATTGCCCATTATCCTTGGAACGTTCGTCTACTTGGCGCAGGCGTGGCTGTGTGGTAAGAAGCTTGCTTCCCAAGCACATGGTTCGGGTTCAGTTTGTGTCTGTGTGTCCGTGTGTATGTGTATGTATGTGTATGTATTCCCACCCACCCACCATCACTTGACAACTGATGCTGGTGTGTTTTCGTCGTCGTAACTTAGCGGTTCGGCAATAGACACCGATAGAATAAGTACTAGACTTACAAGGAATAAGTCGGCGGTGGGTGGGGGGGCTCGATTTGTTCGACACAACCACTTTAAAGCGGTGCTCCAGTATGGCCGCAGTCAAATGACTGAAACAAGTAATAGAATAAGAGAATAAAAGAATATTAGGAGCACAGTTGACAGCCTGCGTGAGCGTGTTCGATTGAAACGAAAGTCGAGGACGACGATGATGGTGACGCAATCAAACAATTCCAAAGAACAAAACAATAAACAAAGGTTCTTAGAATGCTTCTACGTTAACCGAAAAATTGTCTCTCTTTCTCTTGTTCTCTTTCGCTGTCTTTCTCTCTTACGCACACGCGCGCGCGTTAAATATATATATGTGTGTGTGTGTGTGTGTGTGTGTGTATACGCACATGCTGAATTAGTGCTTTTGCACTGGAACAATATGTTCACCAAATCCAAGAACTTAATTCTTTGATGTGTCGCTTAAAGTGCAATATATTCTTTTCTTTTCTATTCTAGGCACAAGGCCCGTAATTTTGGAGGAGGGAGTCAGTCGATTAGATCGACCCCAGCACGCGACTGATACTTAATTTATCGATCTCGAAGGATGAAAGGCAAAGTCGACCTCGGCGGAATTTGAACTCAGAACGTAACGGCAGACGAAATACCGCTAAGCATTTCACCCGGTGTGCTAACGTTTCTGCCAGAATCGCCGCCTAAAGTGCAGCCTATTGTTACTACAGTGCAATAACGGTAACAAAGATAACGGATTCGATTAGAGCTAAAATATATATAAGTATGTGTTTGTATATATGTGTGTGTGTGTGTGTGCGTGTGTGTGTGTACATATTCATACACACACTTGTACACACACACACACACTCACACACAAAATCTGTTGTTTTCCTGGCACTTTTTTTTGTTTCAACGTAAAACGTAAATAAGAAACACACATAGATAGATGGATAGATAGATAGATAGATAGATAGATAGATAGATAGATAGATCGGTAGATAGATAGATAGATAGATAGATAGATAGATAGATCGGTAGATAGATAGGGAAAAGTGAGAGGAGAGAGAGTAGGGAGAGAAAGAGAGAGAAGTGTAGAAAGAGAGAATGAAAGTAACACAAAGAAGTCTGTAAAAGGAGGAGGAGGAGGAGGAGGAGGAGACTGTGACTTCGTATCAGTATTCGGTTGTACGTCAGCAAACGCTGCCAAATCATTAACGGACATAATGAGAGAAAACCAAAGCAGAGACATATAAACACAATTGTGAACAACAAAACGAAAAACAGCGATAATAAAACCAGTTTTTCGCTTGGAGAAGTTTGTTGACGATGTGTCCAAAGCAGAAAAAACCCCAGGCCAACAGGAAATATGCGATCGTTTACATATACATCATCCTATGTCTTATTCTATTGATCTACAGTATCGTCATCATCGCGGTTAGTGTGAATCTCCTACTTGTATCTCTTGATAAATTCGAACCCTTGTTTCGTAACAGTGACCCGCAGCCGCCGCTCTCTCTTGTACAAACAGCTAGCTTTATTATAGGATTTAATTTCGTGAATAGCTGTCTTTTACTCTGGGGGTTTTCAGTCATACCGAAAACTTCGAATTTGGATTCAAACAAGAAAAAAACAAAGCAGTATTTCATTTTCGTTTTACTTTGTCTCACGTTCAGTCTTGGATATTTGGCAATTTTCGTGGTCTGCATCATTCATCGCCTGTACATCATGGAAAACGCTGGCAGCATTATTGTATATGCCATGAAGCACTACAGTGTCGATTCTTCTATGAAAAATACCCTCGATAAATTGCAGATATACTACAGCTGTTGTGGGGATGTAGGATATTCCGACTGGATTTTATTATCTCATCGGAGCCAGAACTTTAAAAAGAAAGTTATTATCCCACCATTTAGTTGCTGTACCAACCGTGACATTGAAGTGTGTAGTAAAAATGCTTTCTCGAAAACTTTGACTAAAATGATGAATGAAAATATGGTCTGGAATGTAGATGGCTGCAGTGAAGTAATACGAAATGCTTTTGGAAACTGGCAGTTATTCTTGATCGGCATCACATCTTTGATGGCTTTCTTTATTCAAGTTGTGGCCAATGTTATTGGTTTAATGATCTATTGCAACGCGGAGAACCAGCCACCGCCACTGGATTGTAATCTTGAGATGGAGATTTTATCGAGCGAAGATGATGACAGGAATAACTTTGTCCACAGAACAATCAATGAACGACGATATGAATGGAAAAATAATTGCTACGATGATTCCAACGTTTTAGGATACTGTTCCATTCTAAGCACACCACCTGAATAATTAGACATATTTAATCAGTTGTTAATTAGCAAATAATATAACACACTAAAAAAAACCAAAAAAAAAACCTATTGCTTTTATACAATTTATAACAACATTTGGAAATATGTCGCGAAAATTGGATTTGAATATTTTCATTATTTGGCATGTGACAACAAGGATGACCGTGACGATGATGCTATTAATAATAATAATAATAATAATAATAATAATAATAATAATAATAATAATAACAATAATAATAATAATAATAATAATAATAATAATAATAATAATAATAATAATAATAATATGAATGATTAATGATAATTAATAATGATAATAATGAACTTCGTTTATAAAAAAGAAAAAATGGAAAAGAAAAGCAGGAAATTAGATGGAATATTGTCTCTTCTCTCAGTCCAACGGTTCCCCTTTTTAATTACTTTGTTAATGACTAATACTTAATGAGAAAAACGTTAAAATAATGATTCGAATATAAATGAAAAAAATAGCGAAGCATTTTTCAAAGCCTCTCCTCATTTCAATAAACACCAACAACATTGGTTTCAGATTTTGGCACAAGGCCAGCAATTCCGGGATTGAAATTAAGTCAATTGCATCGACCCAGTACTAAACTGGTACTTATTTTATCGACCGCGAAAGGATGAAAAGTAAAGCCAACCTCGGCGGAATTTGAACTCACGGCGTAAAGACGGACGAAAGACCGCAAAGCCTTTTGCTAACGTCTCTGCCAGCTCGCTGCTGTGGAGGCTTCGCGGCATTTCTTCTGGGTTCAAATTTCTCCGAAGTCGGCTTTGCTTTTCAGCCTTTCGGGGTCGATGAAATAAGTACCAGTTACGCACTGGGGACGATGTAATCGACTCATTCTGCCTATTGTAGAAAGGATTACTGACATTGTTATTTAAGTAGCGATTTGGTTGAAACGTTAGAGCACCGGATAAAATAGCTTTATGTTCTGAGTTCCAGCTCTGCCAAGGCCGTCTCTGCCTTTCACTCTTTCGAAGGCGACAAAATAATGGAGTCACTCTGAAAAATTTCAGGCCACGTGCTTATAGTAGAAATTATTATTATCATTATTATTATTATTATTATTATGGAAGCGGTGCAAAGCGGCGACTTGGCAGAATGGTTAGCACGCTGGAGAAAAAGCTTAGCGGCATTTCGCCCCTACACTACGTTCCGAGTTCAAATTCCGCCAAGGTTAACTTTGCCTTTCATCCTTTCGGGGTCGATAAATTAAGTACCAGTGAAATACTGGAGTCGATGTAATCGACAAGTCCCTTCCCCATTAAATTTCAGGCCTTGTGCCTTTAACAGAAAGGATTATTATGGAAGCGGTGGATTATAATATAAAAAATAAAACGCTTTGCGGTTTTTCTTCCGGTTCTTTCATTCTGAGTTCAAATACCTTCGAAGTCAATAGTGCTATTCCTTTTTCGGGACCGATGAAATAAAATACCTGTGAATGACTAAAATCGATAATATCAACAAGTATTCCTCTGTTCAAAATTGCTGGCCTTTGCCTAAATCAAACTTTTGTTATGTCTTTTAAGTTTTATGTGAATTTCTACAGCACCACCAGATGTTTTCCGATGTTGGTTGGATGTTGCTATATCTAAGTGTCACGTGGGTTGTATTATAGTGTTGCCAAGGGGTGTCTTTTTTCTCTTTTTCTTGCTTCTGTCATTGGACTAAGGCCAAGCTGGGGCATTGCCTTGAAGGGTTTTAATAGTAAAACAAATCAATTCCAGAACTTATTTTAAATCTGCTACTTAATCTATCGAACTCTATTGTCTAACCGACAAGTTATAGAGGCATGAACAAACCAACACCGATTGTAAAGTAGAGGTGGTAAGTAAATACAAGCACACACGCACACATACACACATACACACACACACACATCTATATATATTTATCCGATGTGCTTCTTTCAGTTTCCGTCATCAAAATTCAGTCACAAGGTATTGGTCGGCCCTTGGAGTTTATAGGAGAAGACACTCGCCTAAGTTGCCACGCAGTGAGATTGAACCCAAAACCACGTAGTTACTAAGCGTGCTTCTAAACCTGTGCCTCAGTTGTGAAACATCCTGGACTTTAAATTCCGAAACATAGGATAATCTAACGCAAAAGAAATTGGCTGACTTTGTAAAAGATACATATTGGTTTCAAATTTTGTCCCAAAGACAGCGATTTCCAGGGAGGGGACGAATCGATTACATCGACCTCAGTGCTCAACTGGTGCTTATTTTATCGACCTTGGAAGGCAAAGTTGACCTCGGTGGAATTTGAACTTACAACGTAAAAGACGGAGGAAATGCCGCTGAGCGTTTTGTCCAACCTGCTAACGATTCTGTCAGCTCGCCGCCTTACATTCAACTATCTACCTACCTACCTACCTACCTATCTATCTATCTATCTATCTATCTATCTATCTATCTATCTATCTATCTGTCTGTCTGTCTGTCTGTCTGTCTATCTATCTATCTATCTATACATGCATATATACATACATACATATATATATAGATGTTTTCGATCTAGTTTGGATTCTTTACAATCAAATTTGATGGCAAAGAATCCAAACTAGATCGAAAACATCTATATATATATGTATATATATATATATATGTATATACATATTTATATATATATATGTATATGCATATTTATATATATGTATATATATATATATATATATATATATATATATATATATATATATATATATATATATATATAGGATGCGGTGAATAGACCGTCGTCTAAATTATGCAAAAATGAAAATAACTCTGATATCTCGTTTTAATAGATGTATTTACCAAAATTACATGAAAATATCTTGAAATACTAAAGAATAAATTTATTCAATAAAATCGTCATTAGCTTCAACCACGGCCTTCAGACGACTTCAGAATCTCCTGCAACTCTTGTTTAATGGTGAATGCTGCCATAATTCTTGCTTTCAGTTCATCTTTGAGATTTGTTGCTCTCTCACTCAACTAACTGCACTCTATACATAATAATCAAGGGGGTTGTAGTCTGGGGAGTTAGGTGGTCAGATGTTAGGGGTGATGTGGTCGCAGAAATTGCCTAACAGCCATGGCTGGGTTCTCCTGCTTGTGTGGCATGGTACAGAGTCCTGTTGCCAGACATAGAGTCTTGCAGCAGCCACCCTCTTGACCTAGGGCAGCACTACCTCCTCAAGGCACTTGTAGGCCTCCGTGTTGAGTGTGAGGAAGTGTGAGAAGATGAATGGAGGCATAATGTCATCATCACTAGTGATCACTCCAAACGCCATGATGTTGACTGGATGTTTGTTTTTATCAATCTCGGTACATGTTTTGGGCACACGGCAAGCCAACAGTTGTTCTGTGTGTTCGCCATTTGATCTTGGCAGAATTTTTTCTCGTCTGAGAAAAACCAAAACATGTTCGATTGGAGGGGTTGATTGAGTTTGTTCGAAAGCTTCGTAGCACGGTCTTTGCTCCTGTCCTTGATGGCTTGTGATAAAAATTGGCCCTTTCTCTTCTTGTATGAGGAAGACTGATTCTCTTCATGCACTACTTGCCTGATAATAAACTCAGACACTCCCATGTCCCTGACAATGGACCTGATTGACTTGGAGGGATCGTTGTCAATCATGGCCTGGATCTCACCAACTAATTCAGGAGCTCTTTTCTTATCCGAACGACCAGAGCGAGTTTTCTGAGCTGGCGTACCTTCGTAATCACCATTAGACTCATCCAACTCTTTTTGAATTCTCTGCACTGTCCTCAAATTGACACCCAAACACTCTTAAATATTCGTATTGGAGCTTCCGGCCCGAATGCCAAGCAGTACAGCATGTCATTTTCAAATTTCTGGCAGAGTGAATTGCGTCATGGCGCTGTTTTTCTCACATATGGTGCCCAGCTGCCCCTACTATACTGTGCATTCGACAACATCAAAAACAGACAATTCGCATGCACGAAATTAAAAATATAAATAACGACAATTTACCTATCGCCCCTGTACACATACACACACACACACACACACACACACACACACACACATATATATTAGGAAATGTTACGAGGAAAGAAAGTCTCGCGTGAGAGGAGCGCACTAAACTGCAAATGTGCAAAAATTTAAAACAACGGATAGTCACAGCTGGGATCATTTTTAAAACGTCGAGCTTTTCCAAAAATGTCAGTGTGTCGCCCGACGTTCAAAACATTGAATGTTATGTAATAGCAGCTCAGCCCCCCACCCCCACCCCCACCCGTTTGAAACAGAAGAACAATTTCAAAAGTGTACATAAAAATTAATTTATTTCATCAACTATTTCCATAAACCTGATGCCTAAAGCCTAAATGTGTGGTTTCCTAGGGTTTTGAGGGTGAGATTCGATCAAATCGCATAAAAATAAAAAAATTAAAAGCATAAATTTCACCTTCAAAGTGAAACGGATGTAAAATAGTGAAACATCACCCTTTTTTTAATGATGCATATTTTTGCATGCGTAAAAGAAACAAGTCATTTTCCATTTTGAAAATTTTCCTCTCTTCAGCTTCCGTTCCAACTTTTCTGCTCTATTTATTTTATTTCTTCTTTAGATTTGGGAAGGAGAGGATAATTAGTTAATTTTATTAAAAAAGCTGTTTTAGTAATCACCAGGAAATATGTAACATATTTCTTTCCTGTTCTTTTCGCCTGACCCTCTCTTTCTTTTTATATGCTTTTAATGTAAATATGTATGAATGTGTACATATATACATGTGTATTAGCATGAATGCCATGTCATGTATAGATCAGTATAGGTTGACTAATGCATGTAAACTGAAAAATATGTTTGTATGTCTACATGCGAGTATATATTCATTAATTACAGACCAAACATCTGGAATTGTTCTTACATCTTTTCTCAGTTTCATTTAATGCTTTTATCAGTTATTTCCTATTTAGTCGTATCCTTCAGGCTTCGGCAAGCCCAGATCCTAATAAGCGATGTTAAATCAGACACTTAAGTAGCCATATAACCCAGTATATACAGGTATAAACCCAGACCTAAAGTCCGGTTTTGTAGTAACAGATCTTTCATTAATTAACATAGATGTTTTCTTCCACACCAATCTTTAGTATTATGGTAACATCTACTGGGCAATTTTTAACTATGTTAACATCTACTGGGTAACCGATTTTCACTGCTGTACATAACTTTCCCCTTAGTCTCAGATCACAATATCTGGTTTGTTATACCTGTGTTCTATGTGAATGTTTATGTTAAGAAAGGAAACTGTTGCTAATAAAAGTTTTATTTGCGCTCCTATAAGTGTTGAAATTTATATTCGGAGTTATTCTGTGGAGCTTCCTTTCAGTTTTCAACCTCTTTCTGTATGTCTATTACGACTGGTGTGTTTTCCACACGGCTGGTTTATATCATATGCACTTTGTTCTATATTGCGGTCATGTAAAATGCCGTTAACATGAGCCTTAAGGGAGCACCCATGGTTATTCCATCTTGTTTATTTAATTTACTTTGTGGACAGCTAAAGATTCTATTTTACAGTACACTAGTAATTTCTTCAGTAAATTAACAGGTATATCTGTAGTGGTTTAATTATTTTTTACCTCCCCACATCACTTGACCTGACCTCCATTGTTTCTACCACTGGTTCTTTGGTCAGAGGTTTTTATACTTCTCTGGTGGAAAGGTTACCTAATTCGTTGATTTCTTCTACGATCTCTACGACCCCTTCAGATGACCGTATACTCTAACCCTCCGGCGTATTTGTTTGATAATTTAGTCTCATTGTTCAACAATCTTGTATATTGCTGTACTTGTTTGGGACATTAAGGATCAGCATGGGTTCTTTGATCTATCTATATTGTTCCATCGGTACATACGGCGTGAGGATGGAAAATTCTTCTATGTTGAAGAAATAAAGAATTCTTGCTTGTGCACTTCTGCTAATTAGTTGATCTAGTTTAATTTTCTAATTGGGTGATATCTTGCTGATATCACTCAATTATTAATATGTTTTTGTCGTAGAGTAAATTGTTAAATTGTCATCACCACCACCACCACCAAAATCATCCTCATCCCCATTATCATCACCGTCACCCCTTATTCCTCCTCCTCCCTTTCTCCTGCAATATATTAATCATTTATTTACGATTACCAATGTAATACTTTCGTCACTCATACATATTCTAATGTTACCGATATGTTTTCCTTTACGCTGAGCTTAAGTTTTGTGTTGACTATTTGTCAATCGTGGTGTAGGTATCGATTTAATTTGATATTGCTTTTAAGAACTCTGCATTTACAGATTGCATTGACTGTTTTTCAGGCTGATCTCGCTGTACCGAGTCGTGCTCTTATTTCATGGCTTCGTTCCTTTGTTTTCTCAATTATATCACCCAGCTATTTAAATACGGTGAACTGTTCTATAATTACACCGTCACCCTGGATATTGTGTGTGTGTGTGTGTGTGTGATTGTGTGTGTATATATATGTATACATATATATATATATGTATGTGTATATATATGTTTATATATGCATATAAATATATATGTATATATCTGTGTATATATCTGTGTATATATATATCTGTATATATATATATATATATATATATATATATATATATATATATATATATATATACATATACATATACATATATATATATATACATATACATATACATATACATATATATATATATATACATATATATATATATATATATACATACAAGTGTGTGTGAGTGCGTGCTATATGAAATGTTGCCGAATAATGTATCTTTAATGTATGCGATGGTTTCATGTCTTAGTGGCGTGAAAAACAAAACGTGATGCTTTGAAGTGGTCTGTCTTTTCAAAATGAATTGTTGCTGTAAGAAAAAGCCTCTCATTGTGGAACGAGAAAGAACAAGCAAAAGGCAGACTGTAATTACGGAAATATTAATGGGCGAAGGCGCCGACCTAATATGTGCGTCATATAATATGCTACATATATATTTATGTAACGGGAAAGGTTTGTTTAATAATCAAAGTTTTATTACCAAATTTTGGTGAATGAAAAAAAAATCAATTTCTAAACAAAAGATATAACACTGATGGCGTGACTAAGCCAAACCATTCTCGTTCAGTTCGTTGCCTTCACCATCGTTAGGCATATTCCTGAATAATGGTTTCAACCGTCTCGGTAGAGGTGGGTGTGAACTGCGACGAGGGAGAAGTTCTTTCTTTTCAAATCGTATCATATCAGATCGATCTGCCTGCTGTGTTTGCGTTTTCAACACAGCATTATTTTGTCTCAGACTGTCGGACAAGAGTCTATCTCTGTTGTATTTCTGAAACGAAGAAGTGAGTGATGCTTCTCTTGGCAGAGACAGATTGTCTTTGAAAGAAGATAAGTCAAACATGTCTTTTTTCATATTAAGTTTATGAATCTGTCCGTTCAGCTTAAACTCAGACGGATCGGTGGGATCCATCAGAGATTCTCTCCGTTTTTCACGACGTTCTTTGCTGGAATCGCTATTCTTGTTAGCAAAAAGCCAGTTTGTATCCGGCTTCCCGCTTTCCGAGCCATTACTTCGCAATCGTTTGCTCTCTTGAGAAATTTTGTTGACAAATCTTGGATTTTGCCGTGGGGAGATTTCTTGAGATGCTTTCGTGGAGACTGATCGCCGGACATCGGAATCGTCGTCTTTCCAGGAATTATTCGACTGATGTTTCATTGATTCGGGGTCGATAAGAACAATTGCGTCTTCCCCGTCAGAGAGTTCCTCCAAGTCAACATACCTGAAAAATATTTCAAAAATCTCTTATGAGAAAGCATTTTAAAACAAGAGAAGACATATATATATATATACTTCTTTTTTTCTTTCTTTCTTTATTTAATTATTTATTTAATTATTTATTTATTTACCTATTTAACTCATGTCATGTGTAGTGCAATCCCTGCCATGATACATTGCTAGTTGTGCGCTATGTCCATATAACTAGTGTATGGTTATTAACTATTGCCTCCACCCGTCACAAGGCGATAGATCAGCAAAGTCATTGTAACGTTGGACGAAAGTCCTTGCGATATTTCTCCCATCCTCTTACGTTCTGAGTTCAAATTCCAGCGACGTCAAATTTGTTTTTCATCCTCTCAAGTTCGATAAAGTATATCCGACGGAAGTCGAACTGGCCTTGTGCCTAAATGAGAAGCAGTTATTATCTATTTATTACAGGCTAATGTTTTAATAGAATTTCCCCCAGATCTCCACGTTTTGAGTTCAGATGCCGCTGCGATCACTTTTCCTTTTCATCCTTTCAGGTCAAGTAATGGAGCCGATGTAATTGAATAAATCTCTGCTAATAAAATCGCTAACTTTATCTCTAAATCCGAAACCATTTTCTTACCATTCCTCGTGTTTTTGTCTCCCTTCTTATGTGCATAACATTGTAGAACTTGATGCGGGTTCAACTTTAATGCAGTCGTTTCTCTATAAATTTATTTCTTTATTGCCCACGGGGCGGGGGGTGGCTAAACATAAAGGGGACAAACAAGGACAGGCAATGGGATTTAGTCGATTACATCGACCCCAGTGCATTACTGGTACTTATTTAATTGACCCCGAAAGGATGAAAAGCAAAGTCGACCTCGGCGGAATTTGAACTCAGAACGTACCGGCAGACGAAATACCGCTAAGCATTTCATCCGGCGTGCTAACGTCTCTGCCAACTCGCCACCTTGTATCATATATAATGCGTAGACGTCAAGGACATATGTCCTCTGCATCACATGTAATACACAGGAGAGACAAGAGGTTAAACAAAGAATTTGGCAGAGGGGAAAATTGAAGGTATTACATTTATAATCTGCCTCATACAATACAATCCTTTACAAC
This sequence comes from Octopus bimaculoides, assembly GCF_046866305.1. Lineage (NCBI taxonomy): Eukaryota > Metazoa > Mollusca > Cephalopoda > Octopoda > Octopodidae > Octopus > Octopus bimaculoides. Next base: position 46,522,307 of record NC_142947.1, on the reverse strand, counting down.
GAGGGATGAATAAAAAAGGAGTCACAGATGTGTATCAGCTGAAATGTACAAGACAGGCAGCCGTCACTCACGAATGGGGACAGCTTAATAACGTGTACCATGCTTTTACTAATTGCTTCAGGTGCCTGTGTAGTCACGACTAGACACGAACATATGTTTACAAATGCTTCGAACGCTGGCCATGTGATTGTTTTATCAATTTGTTTTAGCTGGAAACTAAAAGACCTATCTTATATTGAACTCATTATAGCAAAACAACCAACTTCTCTGCCATTTATGCCATCCACACCAGGCGGTTAGAGATCGATAAAGATTAACAAACAAGTCTCAGCATGGAACAGATTAATAATATATACTTTGTAAAGACACACCGTTGTTACATTTTAAATAAAGGTGATATTTGAGCTTCCATCGTAATTACGAGCTTTAATGGGTTTGCCTTCAATGGGATTGTCTCCCCTTTTTTTATCATAAAGATACATCATTGTTCATGTGAGGTTCGATTATATTGGACGGCAGCTCATCAATATCGGTTATCAATTATTAATTTTTATTGCGCTTAATAAGTTGTGGTAGTGAACTTTTGCTTCCAGATGTCTGGATCCGAGGTCCGGTTTCAATTCCCGGTTGCAAATAATTCACTCACTGTTGAAAGTAACCACGGCGCATTGCTTTACAATCTTAACGATAAGATATTCAGATTTTACGCAGTACACCTGATATCGTCTCAGAAGCGAATGATGGCCACAACATCCCTTTCCTCGCATGACATTATCCTAAGAGAAAGATACTATCAGAGTTTAGGGCGGCGAACTGGCAGAATCGTTAGCACGCCGGGCGAAATGCTTAGCGGTATTTCGTCCGCCGTTACGTTCTGAGTTCAAATTCTGTCGAGGTCGACTTTGCCTTTCATCCTTTCGGGATCGATAAATTAAGTACCTAGTTACGCACTTGGATCGATGTAATCGACTTAGCCCCTTTGTCTGTCCTTGTTTGTCCCCTCTATGTTTGGCCCCCTGTGAGCAATAAAGAAATAAATTATATATGATACACGTTCCCAGTTCTTTTTAACCATCAGAATTACCTGAGACTTATGAAACGGAAAGCTTTGTATTAATCAGACTATGAACCGAGGATTAAGTAAAAGTCTGAAAACAAGCATAAATGCTGAACACAAACTTATGAAAATGATTTAGACAGACAAAAAGCTAAACAGACACGATAGTCACGGATGGAACGCTTTTAAAAATGACTTAGTGGTTATCGATAGAACCTTTTTTAATACTTTACCTGTGTCGTGCATCACGTACAATACACAGGAGATATTTCTCTGGCTTCCATACATCAGATGAGTCATACACATTCCCAATTTATTAGGACTTAGGAAAGCAAAACTTTATGTTACTCAGAACGTAATGAAACAAAGACGAAGTAAAAGTCGGAAATCAAGCATGGACGCTCAGGACAAAATTTCGGAAATGCTTTGGCCAGGAAGACGGTCAAAATAGCTTTATTTATTTTATAATTTTTAAATTCTAAATTGCCACAAAATCCTCATTTCATCAATAGAAGTTTCTGTGTGATACCACAAAACACCAAGAAACATGTGGTTCGATGGTTCGATTCCCGCAAAGGGTTCTCTACACGATTGTTTCCGTCTGAAAAGTATTTTTTTAGCTGAAATATTCTCTCTCATTTATGGCTTCATTTACACAGGAACAGTTTCTTAAAGAGATTTATTTTCAAATTTCTCAATTCTTCAAAGGAACACACACACACACACACACACACACACATGTATATGTTTACATACATATACATACACGCATGAATACATACACACATACACATGCGTCCGTTCAGTTGTAAAACCCAAAAGAATACTTACTCTATGTCCCCATCTAGGGAACTGTCATCGCTGTCTGTAATGGTCATCGCATGTGTCCGAGCACTGACCACGGCTGATTTCGGCCGAGCTGGACGAACCGAATTGGGTCGTTTTCCACCATACAGATCTTCATACTCCCATTTCATCAAACTTCTCAACGGACTAGCGTCATGTAAGTTCCCTAATTCGAACCTTTTATCTTTTGAGTTGTGAGCCAATCGCGTGTTTGCATATCTATCACTATTACTATCAATATCATCATAATAACTATTATGCTTATTATTATTGCTGTTGTTGTTCATGTTGCTGCCATAACTCTTATCATAGCCATTGAAATAAGAGACCGGTCCTCTGCTCTCTAATTTGAAATCACTGTTATTATAGTGGGACTTTTTGTCTTTCATATCATTCTTTGTCAAAAGGTCGACACCATCGTCCCTAAGACCCATACCGTAATCATCGGTTAACGCTTCCGAGTGAGTACTGTTCCGAGAGCTACAATACAGGCTACGGTTGTTTTCCATATCATTGGAACGTTCTCGTTGAAGACGTTTGGAATGAAACTCAGAAGTTTTACTAGAATGATAATTTTTCTCTGATGTTCGTGGACTGCTTAAATGATAAACTCCTCGGGAACTTATCGAGGATTCCACGGCTTTTTGACCGTTCCTGCGACGGTTTTGAATATGATGTTTTCTCCTGTCCAGAGCAGCGTTATCCGACATTCTAGTTTCAGCAGGGCCGTTGGGCAGGTCGTTGCTAAGGTTGCCGGCGTTGCTGCTGTTACTAACGTCAATCGTTTCAAACGGGTACAGATTAGTCACGTGAGGAGAAAACAAAGAGTTCGAACGCTTGTTCCACTGTCTTCTCTCTCGTCGACTGATTTCACTCTTTCCAGGTGAAATTCTTTCATCCGGAATATTTTGACTAGGGCCACGTGATAGTTTAGTCACGTGACGGCGGGACGGTTTTTTGCTGGTGTTTTCATTTTGGTGCGGTTCGATCGGCGCCATTTCCAAGGGTTTTTTCGGTACCTGCGAACTGTTTTGTTTATAGGGGCGATAACGTGGTTTATGGAAGTCTCTGGAAAGGTCAAGTTTGGAATCTAATTGGGGATCTGTCTGTTCAGCACCTCTTTTGGCCAGCATAATTTCCTCGTCTCCAAATTCACCTGAAAGTGAGAGAAACAAAATAGAAATTATTAATTTAGGAATAGAAATACGATTTTACACATGCATACGAATACATGAGCGCTTGTGTGTACACACACACACACACACACACACACACACACACACACACACACACACACACACACACACACACACACACACACACAAACACACAAACATAATGTATATACTCATACTTCATATAATTCACAATACATTATTCTATGAACAATATGAATCAATATAATTTGTCTCTGAAAATGAAATTACTCTTGCGAAAGAGAGATATAGAGAGGGAGAGGGAAGGAGAGAGAAAGAACGAAAGAAAGAAAGAGAAATAGGAAGAGTGAAAGAAAATAAAAATGGAAGAGAGAGAGAGAGAGAGAGAGAGAGAGAGAGAGAGAGAGAGAGAGAGAGAGAGAGAAGAGGTGTAAATGGAAAAAAATTGAAGTAGTTTAACCTAATTCTATAAGTGGTATTATTCTATCGATGTTAAATGATTCACAATCAATGTCGACAAAATGTTTACAAAGATACACAAAGCGTTACCATAACTAAAGTCGTTGGTGTTGTTGCGTCGCCCATTTCAACTTGGATCAAGATGTCGTCTGTTGACCAATGGCAGTCGGTCGAAAGTCTAATGGTGGTTCATAGATCTGTTCTTACAGTTGTATCTTAACCACCATACGACATGCAGTTATTGAAGGCATGGGAATAAAGTGAGGTCAATCTAGACATGCTGTGCTTCCTTTACAGCATCGAAACATCTAGTTTACTTGCTTATCGTATCGCATCGTAACAAATCGTATGCTGTGTTACGTCACCATGTATTATTATATCAAATATTGTGTCCTGAGGGTGTCTGCTACACGCCATGTCCGAATGCAGGAGTCAATATCTCATCAGACGACCCCTTCCACCGCGACACCAAAGTTGCCCGGGGTCAAGACAACAACATGTGCTTTGTTGAATGAGGCATTACGACTCTTAGCCAGATGTTTCTGTCGTCCTCAATGCTCGTTTTCGTTGCACAATTCATTCGTTATGGGTTTTGTTGATGACGAGAAGCTTGCCATCAATAAATTGCAAGTAACTCGACTCTGGCATACTCAAAAGATACCAAATGTGGCTCGACTGCAGATGTAAATTGAGTTCTCTCGTCTTAAAATTGCTTCTTGACGACAAAATCTTTTAAAAACGCGATATTAAAGGTAACTCGCATGACAGCGTCATGTTGTGACATCTGGTGGAAGCCATCGAAGTCAGGTGAGATGCTTTCAACGTCGCTTTCGTTCAGGCAGTGGACAGCAGTAACGAGGAAGCAAACGAGCAAGTACTGGTGTCCACAAAAATAGGGTGACGGCGGGAATAGGGAGGAGAAATGAACCTATTGCTGGGAACGGTGGAACGATGACACGAAAGATAGTAAGGAGCGAGCGAGTCGAGTGATCGCGGATGGTGCCGGGGCAGAGAGCAGTGAGGGCACTCATGTGCAGAAGAACCGTATTGGAGGAGTTGTGTTCTCAGTGACCCGAAAAAAGGTTAACTTGTGGAGAGGCAGGTAGAACAGTCAGTGACACCTCATCACATGTCACCGGGTGTAATCAATCATTTAAAAAGATTTAATTGTTTCTTTCTACTCGACCGACAAATTGATTAATCACTATAAACAGTGATTAATTGAAATAACACCACCACCACCACCACCACCAACGACAACAACAACAACAAAATCAATAACAATAACAATAATGATTTACTTTCACCAATGACAAGGACAGATACAGGAAGAGAAAAAAAGGGGAAAATGAGAATGGGGGGATATGAGTTACTCGCCCTTTTCTCCAGCATATTATTGGTATAACATTGACCCCTGAGGATTACCAAGGAATCGATAAACACACGAAACGATTTTTAGCCTTAAGAGGGCTGAATTATAAACAAACTAAATTCGGAAGAATGCAGTAATTTAAGGATAAAACTCACGAATTTCCAGCCAAATAGCGATGCAATAATAATTAGTATTCACTAAACACATATTTCCCATTAAATATTCCCACGATATCAATATGATATCACTAAATTTTTATTATTCATTATCATTATTTTTATGTATTTTCATTGAATTTCGTAAAATATATATATATTTAAATATTTAATTATATGTATTTATTCTATCCTAATAAATAATAATTCTGATAGAATAAATGGGTTAATAGAAACCAAGGTAGCAAAGATCACAAAATAACTGTGGTGTAATTCCTGTTGGTGAGGCAGAAACTCCTTGATATTTTGGGAATTTGAGTATATTTAAAAATTTAAGGAATGGAGAAAACGCATGCTATAACTGCATACTTTATTCCGACATATGTTTCGAAGAATTACAATTTATGCGATCCATAGGAATCGGCGATGTTAAAAATGTAAACTTCTCCTCAGGGAAATGCATGGGAATCATCTTAAATGTAAGACATTATGACCGAGTATGAGAACTATAGTTGGAGAAGGTTATGACGTAATTCATTTGAAAAAACCGTTAGAGATTTGGACGCTACCAGATAGTAGGATGGACAACACATACATACAAATATATATACATACATACACACATAGTTATATACACATATACACATATATATACACATATATATATACGTACACATACACATAAATTTACACATATACACACACATACCTACCTATACACAAATACACATAAATGCATATCCATCCCCATATATGCATACATACAAATATACACACACATATATACATTCACATATATATGCATCTACGCCTATAACCAAACAAATACATACGCATATACATATATATACATGTATACATATATATACGTATACACACATATGCACATACACATATGCAGTTATAACATGCGTTTTCTCCATTCCTTAAATTTATATATATATATATATATATATATATATATATATATATATATATATGTATGTATGTATGTATGTATGTATGTATGTATTAGCACCTAAATACATGTATATATGTATATATCTGTGTACATGTATGTGAATATATATAAATCTGTATATGTGTATCTATCTCTCCATCTGTCTACCTATCCATCTATCTAGCTGTCTATCTCTGTCTCTCTCTGTCTCTCTCTCTGTCAGTCTATTTATGTATGTACGTGTGTGTGTGATATGTGTATATATGTATATGTACAATTAAAATATTGATTACTTCACATTATTCATGTGTTTCGTAAAAATTAGATCAACCTCCATTATTAGGCTATTTACTTGAAACCAACCAAAGGAGAAAAAAAGAAGAGAAAAAAATTAAAGAAATACGGACAGAAAAACCGTCCTGTATAGGTTTTGGAAACAGAAGGTAGAAGGGCGTTACTAAATACATAAATCATTTATTTATTATGCAGCTTTTATCATAAAATCTTTTATCGATCTATTTGTTTGTTCACTGCAGTACCATAACCACAGCCGTCACTTGCAAGCGAGAATTATCTGATAGCATGTGGCATGTTTTAGCTTATTGCTTTATGTGCCTGTGTAGTAGCGATTAAATATAGACACCATATAGGTCTTCCGAACCCTGGATCCACTGGAACAACTGAGGATGTGACCCCGAGAGAGAGAGAGAGAGGGGGGGAGAAGGAGAGGGAGAAAGAGAGTGAGAGACCTGCAACACTCATTAGCTTGTAGTGCTGAGTTTAATTAGTTCTCTGGTCATGTAAATAATCCTGTACTCAGTGCCGAGTCTAACGAGAGTAGCAACTCGATATCACCACCCTTGTTATATCTTCAATATCGTTTTGATTTTCACAACTAAACGACCACCAGACTACAAGCACCAACACCACCGATGCTGTTCAGCTCTTGGAACACCAGCTTACCATTCGGAACTAAGAAGATCCTT
>NC_142947.1:46505335-46510335 GCF_046866305.1 Octopus bimaculoides | reverse complement strand
AACCCCGTTACCATCTTCCTAACTTCACTGGAGCCACACCAATGGCCGAATACATCAGAGATTTTTCTGCTGCCCCCTATATTTAGTACTTTTCACAAATAAAAAAAATCTCAAGCTACTTATTCAGTAGAGATGTGTTTTAAGGTACTACAGAGCATTTAACTTGAACTCTCTCAGTTGTCTGTGGAAGTACAATGGTGTCACATCTGCTGTAAGCATCTTTCAAAGATATACGGGGTGCAACCAAATACAAACCCAACCATATTCATCATATTAATAAGCGTTTTAAAAGCAAACGCTCGGTGTGCGTCGATCCAAGCTACGATGGTAACTAAACGCAAACGATAACAACATTTGCTCCATGAAAATACCATTATCGCTTGCCGAACTTTACTGGAACCACTCCAATAGTTCGCCAAAATACGACAGCTTTCTCTCCTGCTCGCTGTATTATAAGTATAGAAGAAAAGGACGTGAAGGGTTTTCTGGCTTTCTAAACGATATGAATAATGCAACTGAAACTGTCTCAGTCTTAAATCGAAACCCGATTGCTATTTCTTATTTTAGATCGTTTACAGTCATACGGCTTCGATGATTTATCAGCCTGATTTCTAATTAATCCACATTAAACTGTTCCTTTGCACTATTAGATCGATTTTTGTCTCCACTCACCCAAATCAATGATTTTTCTATCTGCCGTAATTGTCGGGAACCAGGCCATCTCTTTGAAGTTAATCTTTCGATGGTTTTATTAAAAACTAGCAGAAATACCCGGCGTTGCACCCGTTAAAGAGAATAATGAAATCTAAAAACGCCGTCTAGACTACGCATCATCTTTATATATAGAGATGTATATACACACACGCACCCAAACACACGTATATATATGTATATCAATATAAATATATGAAAGTCAATGAAGTTTCGTAAAAGAAGGTGATCATGTACATACTTTCTTGCTGTTGTGATTATAACACCTCATTGTAAACTATGTTCCTTGTTTTCCCTTGTGGAGCATATACAAATAGGTTTTTTGTTGCTGCCCACTCTTGAGCAGCCAACATACAGTTGTCCATGTGAGAAGCAGGGCTCTTCCAAGAGAAGACCAGCTACAGACAGTGTTTGACCCTGATATTTGTTTATGGACATGGCAAAAGTCACACGAAGGGGGAATTGTAGTCTTCTGAATGTAAAAGGAATGTCTGCTCCTGATGGAGTAAGAGGAATTCTTGGAATAAAGACGTCATCCCCTTTTGCACATCCAGAAAGAATGGTAGCCTCGATAACGTGTGACATCATTTTCTAAATAATGCTCATCTGTTATGTTCGGGTTAAAATTTCATCAACATCAAAAATATATGAATTTTCATGGGAGTTATGGCCGTTATGCAAAGAATATAATTTCCAAATTTCATAAAGATCCATTCAGTACTTTTGACGTAGTTTTGGATAAGAAAACAAATGACTAATGTGTGTGTTTGTGTGCATGTGTATGTGTGTGTGATGGGTGTATATATGTATAGATATCTGTATGCATGTATATATGTATATATGTGTACATATTACATGTACATCTATATATATATATATATACATCTACACATATGTATACATATACATGTATGTATAGATCTATATATATATACATATACGTGTACATCTATATGTATACATATACATCTCTCTCTCTCTCTCTCTCTTTCTCTCTCTCTCTTTCTCTCTCTCTTTCTCTCTTTCTCTCTCTCTCTCTCTCTGAAAGTATCTGTCATTACAGTATCGAAATGGTGTACATATACATGTATATGTATACATATACATCTCTCTCTCTCTCTCTCTCTTTTTGTCTCTCTCTTTCTCTCTTTCTCTCTCTGTGAAAGTATCTGTCACTACAGTATCGAAATGTGATTGTTTCAGTTAGTGGAATACTTTCATTTTTAAAGTGAAAGTATTTGACATGAGTGTTTTTGTTTCACTTTTGACACGTAATACTTAAATAGTGGAGGAGATATTATGTTGCCGTGTGCTCGAACTCTGCAAGAAGTTAATAATTTTTTTTGACTAAAACACAACTGGAACCCTAAGTAAGGCATGTGTAAAATTTGAATGAAATTGGTTGCGTAGTTCTCGAGTTTTAGGGATTCACACAGACAGACAGACAGACAGACAGACACACATTCTCATTTTTATATATATAGATGAAGGATATTTCCTGCCAAATTAAGTAACTTTAAAGTTTAACGTTGCTGGTGTAGGAGCTGGTGGCAGCACGGCGGTACGGTTGTCGGGATGGATGGGTTAGTGCATGGGCTGGGGGAGTGAGAGAGAGAAAAAGGATTGATAAATCGTTCAGAAAATATGGTTCGAGCATTTAATTAACCGCTAATATATTTATACTGGAGGCGCAATGGCCCAGTGGTTAGGGCAGCGGACTCGCGGTCATAGGATCGCGGTTTCGATTTCCAGACCGGGCGTTGTGAGTGTTTATTGAGCGAAAACACCTAAAACTCCACGAGGCTCTGGCAGGGGATGGTGGCGAACCCTGCTGTACTCTTCCACCACAACTTTCTCTCACTCTTACTTCCTGTTACTGTTGTGCCTGTAATTCAAAGGGTCAGCCTTGTCACACTGTGTCACGCTGAATATCCCCGAGAACTACCTTAAGGGTACACGTGTCTGTGGAGTGCTCAGCCACTTGCACATTAATTTCACGAGCAGGCTGTTCCGTTGATCGGATCAACTGGAACCCTCGACGTCGTAAGCGACGGAGTGCCAACAACAATTTCTTAAACGATCAATCTTTCGTTACGTAACCAAATTACTAAAACTTACGTTCTTATATAGAAGTTATTATTCACTCTCAGGTTAACCTTGAAAGTATGAATCTCAAAGACGTCCCAGCCATGACTATCCAAGTAATTTATCAAAGTTAATATTATTTTATGTTTCCTTTAATTTTTTTAAGACAGTTGAGTGAGAGCTGAAGATGGTTTTAACAACTACATCTAGCGAATAGGGCGACCATGTAAATGTTTCCTCGTTAGTTCATCATGCGAAATTATATTCAATGCAAACAGAAGTTAATCCACTTTTATGTGTTTGTCTTCAGATAAAAGAACCAAGTCTGACTTTAATTGGATTTCGCCATCAGCTTCGAGGAAAGACAATACAGAATAGAACCCGGTGAAGGAAATAATGCCATCCTTTGTTTGCAAAAGGTTAATGGTTTTGTTGCTAGCACACGTATAAACACACACGAGCGCGCGCACATACACACACACACACTCACACATATAGGACATATGTGTGTGTGTATATATATATATATATATATATATATATATATATATATATATATACGCTATATTAAATCTATATAGGACGCCACACTTGGTTGGCAATTATATGTTACAATATATATATATATATATATATATATATATATATATAAACATAAATAATAAATATATATATATATATATATATATATATATATATATATATACACACACACAGAGATGGAGAGAGAGAAAAGGAGAGAGATAAACAAATCGATAGATAGATTCACATAGACATATCTACATGTATTCAGAGAGATAAACACATGCACACACACACACACACACACACACACACACACACACACACACACACACACACACACACACACACACAGGTGTGTGTGTGTGTATAGATATACCTATGTTTATATTCTATTCTTAGTGCAAGTTTTGAAGAGTGCAGTTCGATTTTAAGTTATTTTTTAAAAGTTAGTGTTATAATGGAGGCAGCTGATGAAGGAAATGTTCTCTATGTGGCCTGTGTGTTTTCTGTACTCTGTTTATCATCTGTCTACGTTTTGTTTGCAACGTCCTGTACCTAGATATGCATCTATATATACAGGTAGATGTAGGTATGTACATACTTGTACGTATATATGCATATACTCATTTATTATTTATATATATATATATATATATATAGCGTGTGAGAGCGACACAGACAGATAGATAGATAGATAGATGGCTAAAGATCAAATCGTTATTGGTTATGGAACAAAGCAATCGATCTATCCCGCTCATAACTTATTCCTATAACGTCACTGCATTGCATGTAGTCACGCTTTGTTGAATACGATGCTTCTAATCTTCCAACCGTGTCCAGCTTACATTATTGAAAACCTGGGGTTTTCTGAAATCTTCTTTGGTTAGTTACCCAATGAACTAAATATAGCTGTTAATATCCAGTTGGGCAATGCTCAAAGTCGCCTAACCTGTGACAAATCTTGTCTTAATTTTAGACGAAGTACGTCTTGGACTACATTATCCAATGTTCCCGCCATAATTTAGAGGGTTGTGTGGTATGATTGAAAAAATGAGGGGAGATTTAGTTGCTATTTCTAGCGGTCGGGTAAACATCCAGCGTAGCTTTTCTTATTGCGTTTCCCTACTACTACTACTACTACTACTACTACTACTATTACTACTACTATTACTACTACTACTACTACTACTACTACTACTACTACTACTACTATTACTACTACTACTACTACTACTACTACTACTACTACTACTATTACTACTACTATTACTACTACTACTACTACTACTACTACTACTACTACTACTATTACTACTACTACTACTACTACTACTACTACTACTACTACTACTATTACTACTACTATTACTACTACTACTACTACTACTACTACTACTACTACTACTACTACTACTACTACTATTACTACTACTACTACTACTACTGCTGCTGCTGCTGCTGCTGCTACTACTACTACTACTACTTTTACTACTACTACTACTACTACTACTACTACTATTACTACTACTACTACTACTACTACTACTACTACTACTACTACTATTACTACTACTACTACTACTACTACTACTACTACTACTACTACTACTACTACTACTATTACTACTACTACTACTACTACTACTACCACTACTACTATTATTACTACTACTACTACT
>NC_142947.1:46490335-46500335 GCF_046866305.1 Octopus bimaculoides | reverse complement strand
GTGTCGGGGTTAATCTCAAAGCTATTTAACGAGGCTTTGTGAATGTATCCTTCAAACGTTTTCTCTCTATTTATAATGGGTTCAACACTGTCGACATAGTCTATTCAGTTTTTATCGAGTTATGAGGTGGGGGTAGGATTTCTGGCACAATGGCATAAACCTTAATTTACTTTGGGATGTATTTCATCGGGGTTACCCTCCTGCAGTTCTTCAGAGAACGTTTGATAGTTGTGATGGGTAGAGTGATGCTCAAAATATGCCAAATCCATGTCTATACGATCAGTTCATACTTCTCTGACTATTTTATTAATTCACGTTCTAAAATCTTCGAAGTATGGACACTAGATACAGTAACTATTTCGGCGTATACATTTTGTGCAAATATAGGTGCAGGCGCGGCTGTGTGGTAAGAAATTTGCTTCTGACCACATAGTTCTGGGTTCAGTCCCACTGCGTGGCACAAACCCTTGTCAGTGGATTTGGTAGACGGAAACTGAAAGCCTGTCGTATATATATATATATATATATATATATATATATATATATATATATATATATATATATATATATATGTATATATATATATGCAAGAATATATAGGTAGTATATTAGGTAGTGGGTAGCAAGAATATTTGGGTAGTGAGTAGCGATTTTCTTCTCTACTTCAAGGAATGACGACCCTGCCTGACACGAGTCCCGGGCTCAGCTGGCCCCGGTTGACAGTACCCGGTATAGGCCCCTTTCCAGGGTTACAGAAATGAGACAACCTTCAAAGAAATCCGGAGTGGAGCCCCGTAGGCTGGAGAGGAAACTGGAGAGGACACGAAATGTAAAAACCAGACTGGATTAGTTTATGCACAACTCCATTAAATCTGAATTTAATGTTAATAATAATGTTTGCAGTGAGTTACTCTGATATGAGTTTCAAGCTTTCAAGTAGTCGTTTTCAAACTGAAAAATATGTTTTACTGATTGCTTTAATAGCAAAAGATTTAAGCGCTATCAACTGTATAAAACTTGTAGTCGTCGGCGGATGAAGTATTTTCTCACCTTGAAGGGAAATGAACTGTCTTTGAGAAACAGTCTTATCTATGTTGAAATATGTGTAATCGTCATGAGATATCTATGACGTTAGTGACACCATCCAGCTTTTGGAGTGATCGTGGAGAACTCTAACTGGAAGCTGTTCACATTTAAGGTGTATCTCTATGTATCTGTGTAGGGGGGGGGGGGTTGCATGTATTAGGAAGTAGGCTTCTCATCAAATTTCTACCGCTGTGAGAACGACAAAAAAGCCCTTTTCAGGGCTACTTCACTCGTGATTGTTACACCATCTGAGAACGCATTAAAGCCCTTCTCAGGACTTCGTATCAAACTGTTACCGCTTGGCTTCAGCGGTACGCGGCGACCAATTTTATTACAATCTGCGACAATTTTGTAACAATTTTGCTACAATTTGGCGCTAACGTTCTTTATGACATAGGAAATTTACTAAGTAATAAAAGCATTTTAGTATTTGGATGCCGAGCAACGCCGGGTACTTCTACTAGTGTACACACACACACACACACACACACACACACACACACACACACACATATATAAATTATATAGTTTTATAAATACAATAAGGGCAATTACCAAGTAATGCAACATGCTAGAAGAAGATGCCAAATGGCTCTAAACTACTTCATCTTTCAATTAGACACAGATGGATGGATGGATGGATGGATGGACAGATGGATGGAAGGAAGGAAGCATAGATGGATTGGATGGATATACTATATCATGTTACATTAGATAAATAGGTAGGTAGGTAGGTAGGTCGGTAGCTAGCTAACTAGATATATATATATATATATATATATATATATATATATATAGATAGATAGATAGATAGATAGATAGATAGATAGATAGATAGATAGATATACAGATAGATAGACAGACAGAAAGACAGACAGACAGACAGACAGATAAATTGATAGCTATACAATATCTTGTTACATTAGACAGTGGAATACATGTTACATGACCTACCAAGTTAATTTCTAAGATAGATAGACAGATGGATTGGTAGATTAAACATCAGTGAGGCTAACGCATTGAAAGACACACGGTTACAGAGACACACAAATAAGAAGACAGATTGGCAAATTGATGGGTTGATAAAAGGTCAGACAGGCAAAGAGACTGACAGATGATTAGATGGATAAATAGATGGGTATACTTACTATATCTTCTTACATTTGACATCATCGGAAGGTACCTTATATGACTTATCAAGTTAATAAGATTAGCGGTGATTATTGCTTGCTCCATTAAACATTTATACAAGGTGTGCGTGTATGTGTATGTATTTATATGTATGTGTATGTATATGTATAGTTATATTTATGTACGTGTCGATTTCTATATGCATATATAAATGAGAATACGTGTACACTCGTACACACACGCAAACACACACGTATATATATATATATATAGAGAGAGAGAGAGAGACAGACAAACATATATATATATATAGTTCAAATTTACAGAAAATAAAAGACAAGGACAAGTGTAGGAACAACAAGCAGGTGTATTAGTTTAGCACTCGGGTAAAATGGAAAAGGTCTTTTACGTTTCGAGCGTACGCTTTTCGACAGAAGGAAATAGGTGGAAATAGAGAGAGAGAAAAAAATCAGAGAGAGAAAAGCTGTGTACACACACACGCACACACACACACACACACACGCATACACACATACACATACATGCATACACGCACACGCATTCAAATTGTTTGTACACGAAAGAGGGTAAGTTACACATGGTAAAGTATAATGTTGAGAGAGAAAGAGAGAAAAATACAAAGCGTGTGCATGTGTGTGTGTTTGTTGGTGTGTGTGTGTGTGTGTGTTTGTGTGTGTGTGTGTTTTTGTGTGTGTGTAGTGCGAAATGAACGATATGAAAGTCGCGTCTTACCTTTCGCTCTGAGCCCACCGTAGCAGCATTAACGGTGACTTAGAGTAAATCCTGTGTGCATCCAGCATTGATAAAGTTCAATGAATTTCCTGGAAAAATAGACGGAGGAGATCAATAAATAGATGCATAAAAAAGCAGATAGGGGATAGAGGGATAAATAGGTAGATCGATAGCTAGATGGACAGATAGATTTACAGGTTTAGATGAATATTATATTTAGACGAGATGGGTAGATATACAAGTAGATAGACAGATACATAAATACATAGAAACATACATACATACTTACATACATACATGCATATATATATATATATATATATATATATATATATATGCGATGTGTATTTGTCTTCACAATATGCTTGCGAACAGAAGAGGAAACAGCTGTATATGCCATTTCAATTATTGCTGTGTAACTATACATAAATACAGACAGACATACAGACAGACATGCGTACATATCAAAGACACAATTACGTTCGAGTTTAATAGATTCTTTAGGATGTTTCATAGTTGGTCTAAATCCCCAACCAATCAGCGTTTCAAACCCTTAACTGCCTCATCGTCAGAATGAAATGTTGTCAGTAATGGCGTGGTGTTCACATGTTTTTCAGTAGCTCAGAAATGATTGTTGGGATGCTGGTATAACTGATAAAATTCTCTTCATTGCATTTGGAAATTAGCAGTGATTAAGTCCTGGTGGTACTAATCGAATATTCCAGGGTTTTGATGTTTGACTTATATATTGCTACCAGTGAATTTTTTGTAGTTATTTTCTCATTCTTTTTTGTGGAATTATAAAATCGTAGTGTTGCCAAATAATGTTATTTTTCCCATATAATTATATTTCGTTTAATATATTCAATGTTATGGTGATTAACCTATGACAAAGTGTCGTTCTGGCGTTTCTTCGCATGTAACAGAGTTATAAACTTTATGCATTTCATGTTTACATTGAAAGTTGTGTATCATATTAGTTCTCTGCTACATTAGTCACACAACTACGCCTTTTTCCCGTTGATTGACCATGCACTTACAACGAAAAGCCATTGGAATAGCGGCTGTATGTCTTGTATGCTTTACGTATATTTCTTTGGAAAATGAATAGAATATTTTGAACGATAGGTCTAGTTTTCTTAATACTCCATTAACTACTGTGTCCCTATAAGTATTAATGCTTCCCCAAAAATTGATACGACGCTGCGTATCAATTTGATACGTTTGATTCAAACGTCTTTGTCGCAGAATGCTGATACTGCTTCTCACAATATTTTAGCTATTTCATATTTTTATTTACTCTTTTAATTTTCTTGATTCCACTTGCTCTCCCTAGAAAGCTTAGATTTATATACGTTCACAAATCGTAGTAGTGTGTGGTCTGGGCATATGCTAATAGCAAAGTCCTCAAATATCTGTCATAATGTTTTGATGTCAAGGGAGGTGACTATGAAAGACTCATCAACATGTGATAGTCCGCACATAATACACCCCAAATCCGTAATACCCACAATATCAACCGGGTGGGCTGGGATGTGTTTGGGTTAATTTTTAGATGTTAAGCAGAAGAGGCACGTTTTTATTTTTTTTTATGAATTAATATTAAGGCTGGTGTTGTGGTTTAAACCATGTCCAAAATAAGTTTACAGTGTCTCGCTGATGTCAGTACAGGTTGAGACAGGCAAAAACTCTTACAAACACGTACACACACACACATACACACACACACATATATACATGCATGTATATATATATATATATATATATATATATATATATATATATATATATATATATATATATATATATATATATATATATATATATATATATATACATATACATTATATATATATATATATATATATATATATATATACATATATGAATGTGTATATATATGTGTATATATCTGTATGTATGCATATGCATGCGCGTCTATATGTGCACGTGTGTGTAGACGACTGTTGGAGATAATGAGAGTCTGTGCTAATGGAAAGGCAATGCTTATAAAAAAGAATCTAAAGACAGGATTAGTTTAATTAGAAATATAAAGATTATATGAACCGAGGGGAATAATTAAAAAATTATATATTAACTTCTGGATTTAACATGGATTTTATTTGAACCTGGTTACTTGAATAAAGGATGTGGAATGATGATGATAATGATGATGATGATGATGATGATGATGATGATGATGATGATGATGGATTATGATGATGGATGATGATGATGATGATGTTTTCGTTTATTTGCCACCGGGACGAAGGATGAGGTGGGGGAATACAAAACAGACATAAAGTGCTGGGATTTACATCCAATGATAAAAAATGATAATCATCTCTACTCTAGGGGAGGGGCTACTTGACTGCATCAACCCCAGTGTTCGTCTGGTAGTTATTTCATCGCTCCCAAAAGGACGAAAGGCAAAGTCGACCTTAGTGGCATTTTGAACTCAGAACGGACGAAATGCCGCAAAGCATTTTGTCTGGTATGCTTAACGAGTCTACCAGCTTGCTGCTTTAATAATAATAATAATAATAATAATAATAATAATAATAATAATAATAATAATAATAATAATAATAATAACCGATCTGCTAGCCTTAAAAAACTACGCTACGAGCAATGTTTACATGCTGAGAACTCGGTGACGGTGTTGTCTCAAAAAAACTGACCCTAAACAGACAAATCCGTCCCCTAATGTCAACGCCAAATCTCGTCATGCCTCAATGATAACAAGGCTGATCACAAACCAGATTGGTCATCGACCGAATCACGAAGGGCCACTTACTCGAAATAGATCTGCTAGCCTTAAGAAGCTACGTCACGAGAGCTCGGAGACGGTGTTGTCTCAAAAAATGTACCCTAAGCAGACAGATCCGTCCCCTAGCGTCAACGTCGAAGCTTGTTATGCCTCACTGTTAATAAAACAAAATATAAACCGGAATGGTCATAGACCGGATTATAAAGGACCACTTACTCGGATAATGAACCAGATCCGAGACGAGAAATCTGCTACTGGTTCAAATCTTCCCGACACACAGGAGCTGGAAGTACCCCACAACCGGAATATTCCAACAGATGGCCATCCATGCTCGTCATCAAATAACCAAAAGAAAAAGAATGAAAAATGGTCTAGGGAAGATAATAAAGAAGTTCTTACAGCCTTCTACCATGCCATATATTTCCCTACAGATAAATCTAATACTGTACAAACATACTTAAACTGGAGACAGAAACACCTTGAAGTAAGACCCTACATAGACAGTAACAAACTTGCCAACGTCAGAAGAAACATTATGAAAAAAAAATTACTAACTGAAGTAGAGATTGACCAAATTAAGCAAGCAGTAAAGGATAAAAAGAATGAAACTGCAGCTAAAGAAGATAGTACAGAGGAAATAATTATAAACCAGCCCAAGGCTGATGAAAATACAGTAATGATTGAAAGAGTTAAGGTAACTGATAGGCAAAGTGAAATACTCTCTGAACCAACCATAAACACTAATGCAGGTGAAAATCAAATAGATGAAGGAAGTCATACAGAAATCGACGAAACAGAACAACATGATCTAAAAAATCAAATCATGATTGAATGGCTGAAAATTAAAGAAACTAGTATGAATGAACGCGACACTCTCCCCAAAATTCGCAATTCTAACCCAAACCTGAAAATAATTGGTAAAATCCGCCTTGCACTTAAGGATATAATTTCAGCTAATGATGTTGATATTACAGATCTCAACCACCTGTACTATGCATCCGCAAGAATCTCAACGATTCTATGTGGTGAAAAGATTAGAAAAAGACAACACTCCCACAAAAAGCCTTCTTGGCAAGAACGCATTCAACACCAAATTAAGCTGCTTAGATCTGACATAGAATGTTTGAAAAACCTTAAATTTGACAAGAGTATCAAACCTACAAAGACCCATAAACTAAAGAAAAAATATAATATGAAAACCATAGTTGACATTGATGCCACCATAGAAACCATCAAGCAAAAGGTATGTGCTAAAGCTGCCCGCATAGCAAGGTATGAAAAGCGTGTTAGATTCTTCCGAGATAATAACATGTTCAAAAATAACCCCAAAAATTTCTACAGGAAGATAGGGAAAACACCAGTAACAATAAAGTCTGTCCCATCAAAAGAAGAAGTGCAAGAATTTTGGAATAAAATCTGGGCAGAAGATAAAACACACAATGAAAAGGCCCCTTGGATTGATAGAATATCTACAGACCTAGACTCCTTAGAGGAGCAAAAGTGGGAGGGGGTCAAGGTAGAAGATATAAGATCTGCTCTCAGGAGGTCAAGCAAATGGAAGTCTCCAGGAAAGGATAAAATTCCTAACTTCTGGTTGAATGCCTTCCCAGAAAGCCATGAACTGCTAACAAAACTTTACAACGATGTTTTGCAAAATCCTAGTTTGATGCCCTCTTGGCTAGTTAATGGTTTAACATTCCTGCTTCCAAAAAATGAGGAAACAAACGAACCAAAAAGTTATCGCCCCATAACCTGCTTAACAACAATGTATAAGACACTAACATCTGTCCTAACCGAGTACACCTATAGTTTTTTAATAGAAAGTAGCATATTCCCTAATGAGCAAAAGGGATGTAAACGTGGATCTTACGGGTGTAAAGATCAGCTACTCATCAATAAGATGATCTTAGAAGATTGTCACAAGCGACACAAAAACTTGTCAATAGCCTGGATAGACTATAAAAAGGCCTTTGATAGCCTACCACATAGCTGGATTAGGAAATGTCTGGAAATGTATAAAATAGCTCCTACTCTGCGAAACTTTTTATCTGTAAGTATGAGATCATGGAGAACCACACTGATGTTGAACAATGACAATGAATCTCTAAATGCTGGAGATGTAAGAATTTCATGTGGCATTTTCCAGGGTGACTCACTATCACCACTCTTCTTCTGTCTAGCCCTAATACCGCTCTCAAAATTGCTCAATGATGCACAGTATGGTTATAAAATATTTGATAAAAATATAAATCATCTCATTTACATGGATGATTTAAAGCTCTTTGCAAAAAATGACCAACAACTCAAAGGCTTACTAGCGATTGTTAAACAATTCAGTGATGACATCAGGATGCAATTTGGCCTTGATAAATGTGCAAAAGCTACCTTTATCAAAGGAAAAATGACAAATACATCTAATGTGAACCTTGACCAGCAAAATGTCATAAAAGAGTTAGAACCAGCGGAGAGCTACAAATACCTAGGGGTAATTGAAGGGGACACTATCAAGCACTCAGTGATGAGGGAAAGGATCAGAAGAGAATGTTATCGCAGGGTGAGAGCAATACTGAAGACAGAGCTGAACGCGCGAAACAGGATCGAAGCGATCAATGCTCTAGCCATACCAGTCGTGACTTACAGTTTCAACATCGTTAACTGGTCAATTACTGAAATATGTAATGTTGACAGAAAAATACGAAAACTGTTGACAATGCATAGAATGCACCACCCTAAGGCAGATATAGAACGTCTTTATCTGCCAAGAAAAGAAGGAGGCCGAGGACTTTTACAGCTGGCATTATCAATGAAGGTAGCCACAATTGGCCTAGACACCTATCTGAAAAACTCTGAGGACTGGATGCTAAAACTTGTCTTAAAATATGAAAGCAAGAAAGCATCTTACTCAGTAACAAAACAGGCAAAGGAATTCCAATTGCAACAAATTCAAGAATTAGACGAACTAGAAACACCTGCAGAAAAAGCTAAGCGCTTGAAAACCCGTGCTAAAATTGCTGCCTTAGCTATTATGACTGAAAAATGGCATGGAAAACCTCTCAATGGCAAATACCCAAAGAGAGCGAATAATGCAGATATTGACAAAGTCCTTACCCACCAATGGTTAATGGCCTCTGGCTTGAAATCAGAAACAGAGGGGTTTATCATAGCAGCCCAAGATCAATGCCTACCTACAAAGAACTACCAGGCCAACATATTAAAGAACGGCAGCTCCCCATTATGTCGTATATGCCAACAACAAAATGAGACCATCGATCATGTTGTCTCCATGTGCAGTCTGCTTGCGCCTACAGAGTATCTCAACAGGCATGATAGAGCTGCACAATATATTCACTGGGTAATATGCAAAAACCTGGACTTGCCCCATGATAAAAACTGGTGGGAACACAAACCACCCCCAGTACTTGAAAATGATCACATTGCACTCCTCTGGAACTTCACCATTCAAACTGACAGAAAGATAGACGCAAATAGGCCAGACATCATACTGAAAGACTTCAGACAAAAATCATGCCTCCTCATTGATATGACTGTCCCAATCGATATAAACGTATCTGTCAAGACCTACCAAAAACTGAGCAAATATAAAGATCTTGAAATAGAAATTAGCAAAATGTGGAATCTGAAGACGAAAACAATACCTATTGTCATAGGTGCCTTGGGAATGACAGCGAAACGGGCTGATTACTACCTAGATCAGATTCCAGGAAACCCCAAAATGGCTGAAGTTCAAAAGATAGTGCTCATGGGAACTGCCCATATCCTACGTAAAATACTGTCTATGTGATCTCAAATTTTAAAGCAAACACATAATTTTCTTATGGTTTCTTAAACATTCACTTGAACAAAACTGTACAAATACAAATATATGGTACCCTAGGCATAACACCTACATGAACTTCTAACTTGTTGTCTCTTGAGGTCTCTGGGTGAGACTTGGATCCAACTTGTACAAATGCAAAACAAAAGTCAAACATAAAATAATAATAATAATAATAATAATAATAATAATAATAATAATAATAATAATAATAATAATAATAATAATAATAATAATAATAATAATAATTTATAGTCAGTTTAATATTTTATCAGGTCTCTGATTAATAATATAAGTAGCCATCAGTCACTGAAGTGAAGTGGATTGACTAGAAAATTTTAAATCTTTTTATTTGTATAAATATTTTTTTAAATTCACAATAAAACAAAGAACGATTAAACAAACGTAAACTGCAGGCTGAAAAT
>NC_142947.1:46480335-46485335 GCF_046866305.1 Octopus bimaculoides | reverse complement strand
ATTTTGACTCTAAATCACACAACCCGGATGAATGTCAAGAATCCCGAACTATCGATCTATTGTGGCTCCTAATACTAACAAATAACAAATAAGCAGATAAAGAGAGGGTGCCATGCAGATAAAGATGAATTCAAGGCTTAGTATTATCCAGGTTACTGCCTGGAATCGAACTCGGAATCTTGGGGTTAGTAGCCCGCGCTCTTGACCACTACGCCATATGTCCGTGTAAGTTGTCATCGCAATATTGGTTATTAGGGTTTGGTGCAGGTCTTCTTCAAGGGTAACGGTTTTCTATAAAAGGCATTTAACATCATCAACAAGAATATCAACATTATTTACCAGGTCACACAGCTTAAAGGAGTCAACCATCACGTGTATGAACACCTATACGTACTT
The DNA here is from genome assembly GCF_046866305.1 of Octopus bimaculoides. NCBI lineage: Eukaryota > Metazoa > Mollusca > Cephalopoda > Octopoda > Octopodidae > Octopus > Octopus bimaculoides. Next base: position 46,484,939 of record NC_142947.1, on the reverse strand, counting down.
TACTGAACTAACCCCAGGGTGGGGCACAAAAGGTTAAATTGATCAGGGAGAGAGCTGAACTCAGAAAGAAACAAAACAAATCGAAATATGTCACGGGACTTTACCCAGGGGACAACAACTACGACTACGACTACAGGGATGAGATTATTTCAACAATAATGGCATGAATAATAATAATAATAATAATAATAATAATAATAATAATAATAATAATAATAACAAACTCTGTAAAGGAAACTCTAACAACAGTAACCATAACAACAAGCAGCATGTCACAAGGCCTGGAATTTGGTGGGGAGAGATTTAGTCGATGACGTCGACACCAGTACGCAGCTGGTACTAATTTTATCGATTTCGAAAGGATGAAAGGCAAAGTCAACCTCGGCGACATTTGAGCTCAACACAGAAAGACGGACGAAACATTACGAAGTATTTAGTCCGGTGTTGCTAAAGATTCTTCTAGCTTGTTACCTTACAGCGACATAAAATATGACAACAATAAAAATAATCACAACAGGCTAGTGATTACGGTATGCGAGTCACGATCATAAGATAGCGAGTTCGATTCCCAGCAATGCGTTGTGCCCTTAAGCAAGTCATCTTATTTAATGTTGCTGCAGTCTACTCAGCTGGCAAAAATGAGTAATACTCGTATTTCAAAGGGGCCAGCCTTCTCACATTCGGTTTGTCACACTGAACCTCCCTGAGAATTACATTAAGAGTACGGTTGTCCATGGAGTACTCAAACACTTGAACGTTGATTTCACAAGCAGGCTGTTCCGTTAATCGGATCAACTAGAACACACGTCGTCGTAATCGACGGAGGACCAGTTAATGTATATATGTATATATCTATCACAAGATCCAGTCCCTTTTGTGATGTGCTGGCCTGTCTGTCTCAATGATCCTTTGGCCTGTGTCAGCGAAACACAAGTTCCTAGAAAGGCTCCCAACTGGACAGATTAAAGGGTACATGACCGAATAATATGAACTACCCCTGGACAGAGGTAGTTCAAATAAAATAAACGGTTTGAATACGGCCTAGAGAAACGAAAAAGTGCCAGAAGATCAATTTGAAGTTAATAAGATCTGAATGAGGAAGGCCTTCTCTCGGGTAAACTTATGACACGATGCAAAATCCGAAAAGAATGTGCAAGAAAAAGCAAGGATCTAACTGGGGAGAAGCAGAAAAGAGAGCCGAGTGGGGGGGGGGGAGTCGTCGATTGTTGAATGTTCGATAGAGAGCGAAGGGCTTATGGGAAATAAGTAATGCGAGTGGATTTGGTAAACGGAAACTGAAAGAAGCCCATTGTATATCTATATCTATCTATCAATCTATATATATATAAATATATATATATATATATATATATATATATATGGAGAGAGAGAGATAGAGAGAGAGAGAAAGCGAAAGATAGATAGATAGATAGGTAGACAGATGTATATGTGTATGTGAGTCTCCTTGGTGTTAGTGTGTTACGTCTCCGTAAATTAGTGGGTCAATTCATTCGACTAAAACTTTTTCAAGCCGGTGCTCCAGCATGACCGTAGTCTAATGACTGAAACAAGTAAAAGATGGAAGATAATGACAACAAGCACAACGACAATCACAATATCGACGGCGGCGGCGACAACAACAACAACAGCAACAACGACAACATAAGCGACGGTGGTGGAGGTTGTCGGAAACATTAATAATGATTGCCTCCGTCTTGAATAATTATTGTTCTTTTGCAACGACAGTAACACTGACAACAACAGCAGCGACAACCACCACCACCACCACCACCACCACCACCACCACCACCACCACCACCACCACCACCACCACCACCACCACCACCACCACCACAACAACAACAACAACAGCAACTGTATCATTGCAACTATAAAAACAACTGCTTTACATTCAAAAGCAAAGAGATGGCAATAAATGTATAACATAAAATATGACTGAGGAGACATACATACATACGTACGTAGACAGACACATACATACATACATACATACATACATACATACATACATACATACATACATACATACGTACGTACGTACGTACGTACATACATGTGAGTGTGTATTTGTGTGTGATAAGATTCAAAAATTGCACAGAAGGACACCAAAGGAACAAACAGAAAATTCGCGCCCAAGACGCAGACAGTCTCTTCCCTCATCAGTGATCATCCCAAAACCATAACAATTTCGCGCCTTTAACGATAAGATTGTTCCTTTTGGTGGCGTCAACAGCAAAAAAAACTGTTGGAAATAACAGAGCAAACAGTAAAGAACGATGACGAAAACAAACAAACGACACAAGTAGTTGGTACAAATATAAATGTACTAACAAAAATAAAAGGCCTTATGACTATGAGACAACACCAAAACATGTGTAGGAGTAATGCCAATGGAAAATGATGCCTTACCTATCTCTCTCTCTCTCTATATATATATATACAAGGTAAAAAAAATCATAGTGAATGCCCAAACAAACGGAAAACAGACACAGTAGATCACCAACACCTCATCAGTTATCGGCCGGAGGGTCAAACGCTATTTATCGTTAAAGGCGCGAAAATGCATTTGACCCTCTAGCACAGTGGTTCCCAAAGTGGGCAGTATTTTTCCCCTGAGCACGGTGGAAAGTTCCAAGGGGACGTTGAAGAAAAGTGAGGCGATGATGGGGTAGTGATCCATGTAAGAGTTGGAGCGATAACGGACTGGAAATTGATGTAAAAACAACAAAGTAATGGGTTCATTAGGTTAAGTTTTTGTTTGTGAAATGCAGTTGCTTTGAATTTGCTTTAGAAAGGGATCTATGTTTGTGATGTTTAGTCGGGGTGGAGACGGTAGGAACGTGGCCTGGGTGTCAAGAGGGCGGCAGTCCGAAAAATTTGGGAACCACTGCTCCAGCGGATAACTAAGGAGGAGTTCTGTGACCATCTGTGTCTGTTTTCCGTTTGTTTGTGCATTTATTATATGTATTTTTTTTAACCTTATTAATTAATGGAACGCTACGTACCCTTGATTTTAATAACAGTAACTGATTTTATTTTATATATATATATATATATATATATATAGCGTTGCTATTATGTTAAATTGTCGTATGTCCAAATTTGGCCAAATACGTTCTTTTCTTTTTTTTTCAATATTTATTTATGCTTGCAACAGCGGGTTCTTTCGGTCAAACTATCGTATCTCCAGCTGCTTCAGATGCCAAGATATCAAAAATTGTCAAAGTGTAGCACAACGGTTTTGCTATGGAATGGTGAAACTATTTGTTTGTTTTCTGAAAGCGCAACGTCTTGGACTTACGACACTTTTGCATAATAGCAACGATATATATATATATATATATATATATATATATATATATATATATATATGAATACATATACACATTATGCATATATCTACATATACATACATATTCGCTCGCACATACAACACACACGCACACAAAGATACATGCATGTGTATGTGTGTGTGTATGTGTGTAGATAAGTACGTATACAAACATATTTATATATACTCATGTATACATCCATATATATGTATATATATATATATGTATGTGTATGTATATCTATATCTATATATATATATATATATATATATATATATATATATATATATATATATATATATATATATATATATATATATATAAGACAAGTTTGAATGAATGTGAGCGGAAGAAGAATGATGGAAGCGATGCAAAAGATGAAAGCGATGAAAGTCCTAAAAGAGGCTGGGATGGGCCCTGGTCGAGCGGTGATAAAACAGAAAGTAAGAATGTAAAACTGACCGTTGTCACAGGTGTCCACTGAACTCTGGCGGTGTAATAATGATAATAATAATAATAGTAATAATAATAATAGTCGACAGCAGAACGGACAGTCTGCTGTTGTCCGTGATAACTGTTGCAGCCATGGCATGTAGACTGCTGTCATGGTGGTGGTTGTAGTGGTGGTGGTGGTGGTGGTGTTGATGTAATGGATTGAGGTGGAGTGGGAGTAAGGTGGACAGCGATGTTATGGAGTTGTGGGTGATGGGAGATATGGATGAGATGAGGGATAGAGGGAGGGATCGGAGGATAAGTTGTGGGAAAGAGAGAAGAAATGAGAGAGAGAGAGGGAAGAAGGGAGAGAAGCCACGGGGAGGAAACGAGAGAAAAGAAAGGAAGAAAGTGAGCAAGAGAGAGAGAGAGAGAGAGAGAGAGAGAGAGAGAGAGAGAAAGAATGAGACAGAAAGGGGGCTCTGGTGTGTGTACAAAAGGGAGAGAAAGAGAAAGATAGAAAGAAAAGGAGAAGAAAAGAAGAGTGGGGAAAAAGAGAGGGAGAACGACAGACTGAGAAAGAATGAGAGACAGAAAGATAGGGAGGAAGGAAGGAGTGGGAGGAAAAGATATATAGGAAGAGAGGCGGGAGATGGAGGTGTAGAGAGAGAACGAGAAAGAGTGAGAGAGTGAGTGACCAATAGGGTGGGTGAGGGGTAGAAATAGGTTGCGAGTAATGGTGGGTGACTGAGAGACACACAGAGAAAAAAGGAGGGGGTAGAGAAGAAGAGAGAGGGGTAAGAGTTAACAAAACAGGGA
>NC_142947.1:46457835-46475335 GCF_046866305.1 Octopus bimaculoides | reverse complement strand
TATATATATATATATATATATATATATATATATATATATATACATATATATATATATATATATATGTATATATATATATATATATATATATATATATATATATATATATATATATATATATATATATATATATATATATATATATGATTGACCGTTGACTGAACACTATTCAATTTTTTTTTTCTCCGTGTTTTTCTCCTTGTCTCCGTATTCTTTCTGTTGAAGAGCGTAGCTCGAAACGTCAAAGACTTTCCGTATTCCCGAGCGTCATACTAATATATACTTTTGTTATTTACACCACCTGTCCTCGTCTGTTGTTATTATTTGTATATTCTCCCATATATATATATACATATATATATATATTATGTACGTACGTATGTATGTATATATGCATTTCTGTATACCGTGTAATATCTTTTGCACCTCCGTATTATAAAATTATTTGCCGTTGTTGATCCACACATTATGGGTTTCCGGTCTCAAAAGCTTCTTTTATAAACATTTAAGACCTCTTTTCCTGTTTTTCTCTTCTTTTTATAATAATATAATCCACCCAAATGTTAAGAATATATCAATGAACACTCGGTAAATATTTGATTCCACTATTAAGTTTCGAGAAAGTTTACATACCTCCGAGATCAGTAACGCATATTTTATCTATGATCATACATCATCAGTCGAAACTCTTCGGAATATGTTAGAAACTTGTTCATCGAGTTCTTTTGCTATTTGTTGGCGCCAGTCAGTTGAGTTTACAATTTATTTCAAGTTATAGATACCATTACACCATCTAACAAAATATTTTAGCAACAATTATTTTTTCAACAGTACAGCTATCTACTTTTCCCCTTAAAACAGGGTTTCATATACCATCTTACTCATTTATCATATTGTATTGCAAACCTGATTTCTCATTTTTGTATCTTTCTTTGTAGCGTAACAAACAACATGATGATAAGCAACTTTACGAAGTTTATTGGTTTACCTCGCTCTTTTGGCATACTCTAAGTATTGTGCGTGTGTGTGTGTGTGTGTGTGCGTGGTAAGAAGCTTACTTCCCATATGGCTCCGGGTTCAGTCCCACTGCGTGGTACTTTCGGCAAGTGTCTTTTACTATAGCCACGGGCCGACTAAAGCCTTGTGAGTGAATTTGGTAGGCGGAAACTGAAAGCCCAATATATATATATATATATATATATATATATATATATATATATATATATATGGGGGGGGGGGGAAATTCACAAAAAGCAAAAGACGATGGTCGTCGAGTATTGTCTTGTCTTGCAAGAGAATTGGCTTGTCTCTGTTGACTAATCTGGGTTGTTTTAATTGCAATTTCACTCGCCATTCCATCCAGTTGGTTGATGTATAAACCGCTGTAATTGACTTACCAGGTCCCATGAAGCTGTAGTGGATGACACCAGCTCTGGACCACCGAACAAACACCATTAGCTTTTTTGGTGAATATTTGTTTTGGGATTGTGTTTTGGCAGAACGCTTACTATTGTTGAAAATAATCCATATTTCATCACACGTAACAATACGATGCAAAAGTGGTTCGCTTTTATGCCGTGACAGCAAAGAACAGCAAGTTTCAAGACAGCATGTCATTTGATGCTCGTTCATTTCGTGTGGTACCCACTTGTCCAGCTTCTTTACCTTGCCGATTTGTTTGGTCCAGTACAGTTGGAATCGAAACATCACACCTTGCTGCTAACTCATGCGTAGTTTGAGATGTATCCGCTTCCAACACAGTTTCCAGCTCATCACTACCCTCCTTGTCAAGTGATGGTATGGGGGGGGGGGGGACAAACACAAATACACAAACACACACATATATATGCATATACGACAGGCTTCTTTCAGTTTCCGCCTACCAAATCCACTCACAAAGCTTTAGTGGGACACAGAAGAGAGTTACATGAAGCTAGCTGGTTACTATAACAACAACGTTCTGCGCATATCTACTCCCCACATACGCACACGTACGTACGTCTGCAACATTCGTTAATTCCTAAAGAGGGGGTCATAGCCCTGAAATATTGAATGTAGGGTGAGTCACCATTAATACATATGCCTGTTTTCTTGTGTTTTACCTTGGATTTATTTTAGCATTGCTCCGGCCTTCCCCACAAATTTTATATAATATATATATATTAACCTAGACAATCATGACTTAAGTAGATCCTGCCCCACAAGGCCTGAAAGGGGGAGACCACCCACCATCACTTCGGCAGCGAAAAAGACCACCACAGAGCGCTGGGGTGGCAATGTATGTATACTTACATGTGTAATTTTATTATTTAAAGCATTTTTAAGAATAACGACTGAGCATTTATTGTTGATGTGAATCTCTAGTGAGTGTGAAGTCAGATTATATATGTGTATATATATATATATATATATATATATATATATATATATATATATATATATATATATACACGGATATGTGTATATAGGCGTATATACATGGATACATACTGGCGAGATGTTGAAATTGTAATGAAGAAATATAATATTTGTTGCTTTGTAATGCTAAAATATCCAAATAACAGGATTAACATAGAAAAACATGACCAAGATTATGTTAAACTGTGTGAACTTTATGTTAAAATATATCACCAACGACCACAAAAAAACACAGTCTTAAAACATCGTTTTGCACTTTTAGTGGTGGCGGCGGCGGCGGATGTGGAGGTGGTGGTGCTGCTGCTGTTAGTGGTGGTGGTGGTGGTAGTGGTGGACTATAATGATCACTACCTCCAACTCCACTACCCTCGACACCACCACCACCAGCACTGCCTCCTCAGTCATTACCTCCTCAGTCACTACCTCCACCACTACAAAACAGACCTGAACGCCCTCTACTCATACATATTCACTCGGGTTGAATTAATTCGATGAGTTTTAAACAGTTCAAAAATGGACGAGGAAACACCGCGTCAGAACACAACTGCAACAACAACAAAACAGTCACAAAATCAATGGAAATAACAACAACAACAACAACAACAACAACAACACCACCACTAACAACAACAAAATATATTTCTGCTTTAAATGTCCGAGTGGTCATGCGTGAATAGAGCAAGGAAAGTTGGCAGGAAACGAGAGTAAAGCACAAAAGTTGAAAATTGTTTTGAAATGGTTGTTATGGCCGTCCGTTATACTTGACTTTCTGCTTGAAACTGCCTTTCACAGGTAAGAATCGTAGAAACGGGTTCAACAGATTGTTTCTACAGAGGTGTAGCTATATGTGCGTGGGAATATGTGCGTATGTATGTATGTATGCATATATGTATGTATGGAAGTGTGTGTACGTGTGTGTGTATGTGGGCCTACATAGCCACGACTGGGGCCTACATGGCCACTACTGGCCCGAAGCAAACAACGGTGGAAGGAGTCCAAACTGGGGTTCCTGCTTTCGTAGCCATAAAGCCCTGGGTCAGGTAAGTCACTAGTAACCACCGCCACCAGACTGAAAGGGCACTGGATGATGATACGCTGTAGTCATACAGAAAGTTGATCAGGGAATCTGCATCAAATTTTGCCAAAATCTTGGACGATACCTGCTCAGAGGCCTGCGCAAAGTTACAGAAAGTGTATGGAGAAGAGTGTATGAGCTGCCCACAAGTGTACGAGTGGTACAGACGTTTCCAAGATGGCCGAAAAAATGTCGATATTGACGAATGCTCTGGGAGACTTACAACAACCAGCCGAACTGAGAAAAACATCGCAGATGTGCGTGCAGCTCTGAGGGGGAATCGTTGCATCACCATCCGTGAGTTATCGGAAGATGTGCAGATTAGTTACAGCTCAATTATCACTGAAGATTTGGGTATGTGACGCGTGTCTGCCAAGTTTGTGTCAAAACTGCTTTCAGCTGATTAAAAAGTCACTCGGGTTTCAATTGCACAAGATCTCCTTGACTGTCGAAAACTTTTGAAAATGGTCATAGCGGGTGATGAATCGTGGTTCTATGGCTTTGACCCCGAAACAAAGGCTCAGTCTTCGCAGTGGAAGACCCCAACATTTCGGAGACCGAAGAAGGAACGAAGCAATGTGAAGACACTGTTGACCTTTTTCTTTGACTACAAGGGGATTGTTCATCATGAGTATAGTAAGCAAGAAGTACTACCGTGACGTTTTGCGGCGCTTGTGGGATGCTATTCGTCGAGAAAGGTCGCAATTGCATACGTCCGGTGAGTGGCAATTTCACCATGACAACGCATCTGCCCAATTTTGGCTAGGCACGGCATTCCCCAGGTCCGACAGCCACCACATTCCCCAGATCTTGCCTCCTGCGATTTTTTCCTCATTCCAAAAATCAAATCTCGCTTGAAAGGAAGAAGATTTCAGGACGTCGAGGAAATCAAAGAGAATGCGATGATGCAGCTGCTGATTATCCCAGAAAACGAGTTCCAAGAATGCTTCCATCGATGGAAACAGCGTTGGATCAAGTGTGTGGCTTCCGAAGGGGTCTACTTAGAAGGAAATTAAATGTTAAATTGGTACGTGTTGTAGTTTTGATTTTATAGCACCAGTCGAGATACTTATTGATCAGACCTCGTATAAGGGGTTTAATTTAGACACAAGCCCAACAGTTTTGAATGGACGGATTAGTCGATACAATCCAACACGAGAGAAAAAAGCAAAGTTGACTTTGACGGAATTTGAATTCATAATTTTAACATAAAAATACGAATACAAGGTTTTTTGTTTTTTTTTTGCGGTGAGCTAACGATTCTGCCAGCTCGGTGCTTTAAACTGCAGGCCCTCCTATAGTGATTTCAAATTTTGTCACAGACCTAACAGTTCTTTTTTCTTTCTTTTTTTTTGGGGGGGGGAGAACTGGAATGTAGATTTTATCGACCTAAGTTCCCAACTAGTTAATACTTAATTGATCAACCCCGAAAGGATATAAGTCGACATCATCTGTATTTGAACTCAGAACGTATAAACGGACGAAACGCCACCAAGCATTTTGTCAGGCGTACTAACGACTCTGCCAGCTCGGCGCTTTGCTGCAAGTCATCATATAATAGGTTCAAATTTACAATGTTATATGAATTAGGAAACAAAGCGGCGAGCTGGCTGAATCGTTAGCACGCCGGAGAAAATGCTTACCGGCATTTCGTCAGTCTTTACGTTCTGAGTTCAAATTCCACCGAGGTCAATTTTACATTTCATTCTTCTGGGGGTCGATAAAATAAGTACCAGTTGAGCATAGTGACTCACCCAAAATTGTTGTCTTGAGCCAAAATTTGAAACCAATATGACAAGTTAGAAATGCAGAATATAGAACCGACCAACTCTACGTCTCCAGAGTCTGAAGTACCACACGCTGCCTCACATAGCGTAACTTGGGGACCAACGCTCCTTTGCAATGTAAATAAATGCAACGGAGAATAATACAGGCTGAATCTTAACCCTACACCATATGTCTGATGATACAGCTGCACCCCACGGTGAATACAACTCTTTAGAATATTACAGTTACTAATTAACGAGCCAATTAATGGTGCAGGCTGACTTAAAATTAATTAAAGTTGCACTAAAATCGTAAAAGGCATTTTAAACTAAACCAGTGCCTCGTGAGTGAATCTGGGGCACAGATACTAGACTCACACACACGCACCAATAATCTTTCCGTCTTCTCATTCTCTCTCTCTCTCTCTCTCTCTCGTTATATATATATATATATATATATATATATATATATATATATATATATATATATATGTATGTATATATGTATATATATATAGTGTATCTGCGTGTGCTTTAGACTTTGTTTTCCGTCTCAACGTTCAGCATCCGGTGTGGATTTGTTTATATACTTGTAACATAGGGGGCCGACAAAAGAAGTTGACACGAGAACAAGTGCCTTACTTAAATATAATCCCAAAGTCAATGTGAGTGATTTCAAGGCGTTGCTCCAGCATGACCACATTCCAGCAACTGAAACAAGTAAAATAATGAAAGTATAAAAGAAGAAAGGTTTCCAATACCTTAATTGTTTTGTTTTTAGTTGAGTATTTCTCATTTTAAGGATGGTGTACCTAACATATAAACCAGCGCCGATTAAACCAGCGCCTGTAGGAAGAAACACGGTCACGAAGAGACACAGGCCTTCGTACGTATATACGCGTACATGTATGTATGCAAGTTTCTATCTATCCTATGTGTGTGTGTGTGTGTGTGTGTGTATGTGTGTGTGTGTGTGTGTGTGTGTGTATAAATTGGTCCGAATATCTAGGTTCAACAAGAAAGAGTTCTCCATCTAACGAGAGTAAATATTGTTTTTCATGACCACTTCACATGTGTCTGGCCCACGCTACGAAAAGTTTTCTGCACATGGAACCCATGTACGCTCTTCAGGCGGCCTGAAGAATGTACATGGGTTCCATGTGCGTGAAACGTTTAGTAGCGTGAGCCAGACATGTGAGGTGGTCATGAAAAACTATATCTATATCTATCTCTCTCCCCACTCTCTCTGTATATAAAAGTAAGGTCTCCAAAAATAGAAATCACAGAAACGTTTATTGTCAATGATGCTTGCATCATTATACATTTCGAACATTTATCTATTTTCTACATAATTGCCATTTCGGTCGATGCATTTTTGTAGGGGCTGTAGCAGTGTTTGTATGTGCATGTCATATCAGCTCACCGCCATGTTGTTGAGGAAGCGTTGAACCTCATCTTTCACCAGGAACAGGTCGTAGTCATTGGGTTCAAGCCATCATTTTATATAATTGTATGTATTTTGGGCCACCCTACATATGAACCGGAATGCCACAATGTATGGAAGATGCCCAGTTATTTTAGATATAATTCGGTTATATTATTTTGACGTGAGTCATCAGGTAGAGTTAATGAGGCAGGATTCCATTTAGGGTTTTTTTACATGTATGAACATGTAGCTTTGCGTTTGTGTTACTCATCACCTGATTATTCAAGCGTAAAAAATATCAATACTTTTCCGTATGACAATACATTGGTTGAGGTCATCTTGATCTCATCGCATTGTGATATCTAAATATGAGGATGTCCTTGTGCGTGTGCGAGTATGTCTGAGTGTGTGTGAATGTGAGTGTATGCGTGTAACTGCGTTCGTGCCTGTCTATTTCTGTCTCAAATTCTATGTCTTGATATTTGTGTGTGTGTGTTTATGTCCTTCAATGCATATACACATATAAGTATCTATGCATACACATGTTTATTTCATTTACCACATACAGTATATGTATATGCATACACACACACACACACACACACACACACACACACACACACACACACACACATCTATATATATATATATATATACATACATATATATATATATACATATATATATATACATATATATATATATATATATATATATATATATATATATATATATATATATATATATATATATATATATATATATATATATATATATAAATATATATAAATATATATATATATATATATATATATATATATATATATATATATATATATATATATAGCAAAATAGGTTATTTGAATTATTGATTTGGATAGCAATCTAGCAATCAACCTTCAATCGATCAGTCAGTCAATTTGTTTGTCGTCGTTTCCATGCACTCACTTCATAACGACTCATGTACAGTCACAGTCACTCAACGGTACATGACTAAAACAAGCGAGCATCTCGTCACTCAGTCGTATGACACATTCTTTTCTACTCTAGGCACAAGGCCCGCAATTTGGTGGGAGGTGAGGCCAGTCGATTAGATCGACCCCAGTACATGACTGGGACTTAATTTATCGACCCCGAAACGATAAAAGGTAAAGCCGACCTCGGCGGAATTTGAACACAGAACGTAAAGACATACGAAATACCGCTAAGCATTTCGCTCGGCGTGCCGCCAGCTCGACGCTTTATCATACGGCATATTCATTGAGTCAGACCTTCAACAGTACATACATGTAAATACACATATACACACATATACAAATATATATATACATATATATATATATATCTACATATATATACATATATATATATATCTACATATATATACATATATATATATATCTACATATATATACGTATATATATATATATATATATATATATATATATATATATATATATATATATATATATATATATATACGTACACACACACACATATACACACTCACTTGTGCATTCACTTTGTATAGTAAGAAGCTTGCTTCCCAACCACATGGTTCCAGGTTCAGTCCCACTGCGTGGCACCTTGGGTAAGTGTTTTCTAATATAGCCTCAAGCTGACCAGAACCTTGATTGGATTTGGTAGACGGAAACTGAAAAAAGCCTGTCGTAAATATATATATATATATATATATATATATATATTTACGACAGGCTTCTCCCCTGTTCGTTCCTTTTTGTGATGGCTGAAGCGAAGAAATAGTATGTTTCCGTGAAATTCTCTTTTCTGCTGGGGAAAAAAGGCAACCGAAACAGCTCTCATGCTTCTAACAGCAAACAAGGACGCTGCAATGAACAAAACACAAATTTACGAGTGGCTTCCATGCTTTAGGAATGGTCACTTGTTGTTTGAAGACCAAACTTGTTCAGGACGACTGTCGACCTCCCGAACGAATGAAGACACCATGAAAATTCATGAACTGATCTTGGAGGACCATAACCTAACAATTAACGAACTTGTTGATATTTTACTTTTAAAACATTTCAGTGTAAAAATTTTTACTGTAAAAGAACGCTTAGAAAGACTGGAGGACCGCTGCAATAAATGTTTGAATCTGAGAAAGGAATATGTTGAATAAAATTATAATTAACTGATTCTCTGGTACTTTCTTTTATCCAAAGCAAGGAATTCTTCAGCGCCCCTCGTATTATACGTATATACATGCACACACACACACACACACACACATATATATATATATATACACACATATATATATATACCTATAATGTATACCTGTATATACAAGTGTTTCTAAGATTGGTACAAACGCAGAAAATGTGAGAGGGTTTTGGATAGAAAATCACTCGATTAAGTGAACCCCAGAACTTGACTGGTACTTTGTTAATATCTACCCCCGGAAGGATAAAAGGTAGAGATGATTTGGGCAGATTTATACTCCACCCCTACCCCGACGGTACCTATTTACAGATTAAAACTATGTACCCTTTTAGCTACGAATAGCCAATTTACCCATAATATTTACGCATTTCATCAAAATACATATTATCAAAGAGGTCCATAGTACTGTTTATTGTTATGCGTTTGTGTCTATTTGATGTCTAACTCAATGGTACTTACAACTACGTTGACGATACTCGGGGTACGGTCCACGTAGATATCTATCAACAGTACCTATCCAGGGTACTTATGAATGACTAAATGAAAAAAACCTACTGAGAGTGTCCTTCGCAGAAACACATCATGGTTAGTCGTGACGTGGCTAGCTGTGGCTGCCTCAAAACGGGAGAAAAAAAACGGATAAAATAAAACATTATCAATATTTGAATGTCATATTTAGCGGGGTGTGGGGGAGTACCATTTATTTTAGTGACAAAAGATTGTGGAACGACGACGACGACAACAACAACAGCAACATAAGCAAACAGCAAACAATAAATAAGTTGAAACAAAGAGACTGGATTTATCCAGTTCTTTTCGCAATTTCCTCTCCTCTTGGCGAACATTTGTTTATTGTTCAGCTGTATGACCATGCAAACAATACACGGCACTGTGAGAATCCCCTTACGCTACACACACACACACACACACACACACACACACATATACATGCATGCATACATACATGCGTGTGTGTATATGTGTGTGTGTGTGTGTGCATGTGTTTATGTTCATATTCATGCAGGTGTATATAAGAGTAAATAATCGTATATACATGTTATATATATATATATATATATATATATATATATATATATATATATATAATATATATATAACATGTATGTATATAAATACATATATGTATACATATACATGTATACATATGAATATATATATATATATATATATATATTCATATATAAATGTGCGTATATGTATATATGTATGTGTTTCAAAACGTATTCAAACTTCTCTGTATGTATATACGTGCATATATATATATTTTGTCCCTAATAATATTATTATATATATATATATATATATATATATATATATATATATATATATATATATATATATATATATATATATATACATATATATATGTATATATATATATATATATATATATATATATATATATATATATATATATATATATATATATATATATATATATGTATGTATGTATGTATGTATACATATGTATATATATATATATGTGTGTGTATGTGTATACGCACACATATATACATACATGTACACACGCACACATAAATATATAAATATAAGTATATTATTCATATAACGATGTAATCACGTTCGAATTCAAAGCAAGGGACACCCACATATAAACACACACACATACATATATACATACATACATACATATAAACATACATGCATACGAGCATATGTATGTATAAATGTATCGATTTCCTGGGTATTAATGAAAACATTTGCATTTGACAAATGAAAAAAGAAAAGCTTTATCTGATTGTGAATGCCACAAAATCTATGCAAGACGGAAACAGGTGAGCGGTTCTGCCGATTGCAAGTCCTAAAAAAACCCGACTGAATGAGAAGGAAATCAAAAGTGGACGCCGAGAAAACGTTCAATATTTGCACGAAGGCCACTTACATCCATAAATGATAAACGTGGATGTAAGTGGCCTTTGTTTGAGTTGTGTTCGAGCAATAGTATTGAAACTATGCGCAATGTCTGTTGCTGTTATTTTAACTGATCATCCTAGATTGATAGCAACGTTCAACAAACAGAGGGGGGTTGGTAGAGGGGGCGGGTGGGGTGGGTGTGAGAGGATTGCGGAGAGAGAGAGAGAGAGAGAGGGAGAAGTTTGATTGGGGAGAGAGGTCTGGACACATTGCTATTGGCAGGTCATTTTGTGGGGGGGGGGCTCGGTGAAGATGTTCAGTTTCGTTTTATGGTGGATGGAGGGAGACGAGATCAGTGGGAGGGAGGGAGGGAGGGGAGAAGAGAGAGTGGGCGGAAGCGGGGGAGAGAGGAAGAGGGAGAAGGAGAGAAAGAGAGAAAGCGAGACAGCCACAGGAACAGTTCCAAGAACAGCAACAACGATAATAACTGTAATGTTGAGGGAGGGGAGGAAGTGGTGGAAGAGGAGGAGGAGGAGAAGAAGAAGAAGAAGAAGAAGAAGAAGAAGAAGAAGAAGAAGAAGAAAAAGAAGAAGAAGAAGAAGAAGAAGAAGAAGAAGAAGAAGAAGAAGAAGAAGAAGAAGAAGAAGGTGGATGAAGAAGATGAGAACGAGACTAGGATAAGGACAGAGGAACGAAGAGGAGGAAGGAAGGAAGGAAGAACTGGCAGAAAGAATAAGAAGGGGATGATAGTGAAGGTGATGATGATGATAATGATGACGGCGGTAGTGGCGGTTTGATCCACTAACATGAACTACTCTCAATTGCGTCGGTCTCAAATTTCAGGAAAGGACATATCTCTTTAAAATAGTTGAGTGCTTAGAGTAACGGACGAAATGGTATCGACTGTTTATTCCGACTCCGTACATCCTGAGATAAAGTTCCGCCTCTGTCAATTTTATTATTTATCGTTCTTGTGTTGGTCACTTGCAGAAAGAAGAGTGGGTGGCGAGTTTCCTGACAGACCGTTTCATGCTCCTCAGAGGTGATGTACCTATGCTATTTCCACAAATAATAACATTAGAATATTCAGCGGCTTTATAAAGTATTTTAAATTAGGCTAACACCGTAGTGGACTACTTAATTTACATAATTGTGCTTTTGATATATCGTCATTGATTAATACATTATAATATATGTAACCATATTTCTCTCTCTTTCTCCCCTCTCTCTCTCCCTCCCTATATATAGAATAACTATTGCTTAACCATTTTCTCACACCATCTCCGATGAAGGGATATATAAAATATCCCGGAAACAGGTGTAAGACCTTCTCTTTATAAATGTTCTGAAATCTTTCACAGCCTTGGATTTTTATCTCATTCTGAAATTTTTTTATATATACACATGCTGATATACGATCTACGTTGGACTCCTTATTCGCATAATCACCGAACCTGGAACTTAACTATAGTCTATCCATAGTACTTACTCAGCATTACCTGACACCTTTGGGTTTTATTGACACCATTACCTCTCGTAACCTCTCTCTCTTTCTCTCTCTATCTTTCTCTCTCTCTCTCTCTCTCTGTATATATATATATATATATATATATATATATATATATATATATATATATATATATATATATTGTTGGCATCTTTTGTCTCGAGAGACCATGGAGTTGCGCATAAAATAATCCAGTCTGATTTTTACATTTCATGTCATTTACATCTTTTCTGCCACTTTTTACAGCACCACTGAAGCATCCTCTCCAGTTTTGCGCAGGCCTGGTCTAGATGTAGGAAAATCCTGTGTAGCACAATCGTCAGGATTCCTCTCTCGACCTTGCTGACGTAGTCCAAAGGCTCACATAAGCTCCATATTGCTTAAAAATTCGAGGGTCGCTTATAAACTCACGAAATTGTATGTGTAGGCTTGTACGAAACATTTTGAGAAAAACTGGCTGTCGACCATGCATGGAAGTTTCCCCCTCTTCGTGCGTTCTAACGGCAACGCTTGCAGTGACACTAGTTCGAGGCTGTATTAAGCCCAAGTTGGTAGGCTTCTCATTGGCCCAACGCTGGTGATGTCTGTAGGGGGAACCTATTTGCAAGGATAGGAAACCGCTAGTCTTACACAAAATGAAACTCTTGTCAAAGCGTGTGCATGCAGGTGTAAATGCGTCGTGAATTTTGACCGATAGAGGGCCCCTGTGTCAAAGCTGGGACACATTTGGCATAATGCCAATCGATTTGGGGTTGATGACCTGCAGATAAACAAGAAAAATAACAAGAAGAATAAAGGGAAGCAGATAAAATCACAGCGCTATCATATGTGCACATGCAAGAGTTAACACACACACATACACAATATGCTTACATAGATGCCTATGTATGTATACATTTTCTATATGTAGAGAGTTACATAACAGATATATACATATGCATATTTATAAATACTTATATGTATGTGTATATATGCACATATGTATATATATATATATATATATATATATATATATATATATATATATATATATATATATATATATATATATATATACATATATATATATATATATACATATACATATATATATATATATATATATATATACACACACATACATGTATGCTTATATATATATATATATATATGTATATATATATATATATATATATATATATATATATATATATATATATATATATATATATATATATATATACATGCGTATGTATGTACATATACAAACGGGCATACACACTCATGACATCCATTCATCTATGCAGCCATCAGAGCTCTTTATATACATGTATATTGATCTTTTATATTTTGTTTTTATATTACTACCATCCCCACCACCACCACCACCACCATCGCTGCTACTGCTGCTGCTGCTGCACTGTTATTACTGGTGTTGCTGCTGTTAATGTTACAGTTGCTGTTATTGTTTCTACTTTTCTCATTATTAGTGTCATACTTTATTTTTGTTGTTGCCATTGTTATTTCTCTGTTGTTGTTGTTGTTACTGCCGCAATGTTGTTTATCATCACCATGACTACAAGTCAATATGGCTACCAAACACACACACACACACACACACACACAAATAGATCCAATCAGTCGGTAATGTGACTAACGACAGATTTTGTTGAGCCAGGAAACAGGGTTCGCTGGATTAAGTCATTTGGCTCAGAGATTAATCAAACAGCGTGTCAGTAGAAGGGAGGCTAAAAAAGAAAGCACTCAAAGGAGAGAGAGAGAGAGAGAGAGAGAGAGAGAGAGAGAGAGAGAGAGAGAGAGTGAAAGAGAGAGATCATGTTGAACCTTGGTCAACCCTTGAGGCTATACCATGTGGATGGGCTTTAAGAAATGTGAGTTATTTATGGGTCTTGTGTTTGTGCTAGTTTATAAATACCGCAAGGCATTTTGTCCGACTTTCAGTCAATCCTGCCAAACGACAGTCTTTAAAGTTTTTACAGTTTTTGACGTCTTAAAGAGCAAATAGAGGTTGTCAAGTGCCTTATTTTAGCAAAGGTGTTATCAATTGTATTGGAGAGAAGTAATAAGGGATATTAAAGTAGGTAACGGAAGAGATCTGAACTGAAAGGAGATACTGGTTCCAAATTTTGGCACAAGGCCAACAGGAGGAAAGTCGACCTCGGCGGAATTTGAACTCAGAACGTATAGACAGACGAAATACCACTAAGTATTTCGCCCGGCGTGCTAACGATTCTGTCAGCTCCCCGCCTTAGGAAATTTGTTCTTTGCGCAACCGCTCATTATCTCCTGTATCTTAGTAGGTGTTACTGGTCTGTTTCTCACAAATGAATATTTTCTTTCACCAAAGTGGAAATACGTTTAGCTTGAAAGTTTTTTGATTTCGTGGGCGTTCCTTATGTGTAGGCAAAAACAGGAACAAATAAAAACGAAATAAAATTTACCCAGTTACAGACACTGGTGGTGGGCGTATGATCAAACACCCAAATCCTTGCATAAGAGTAAATCTAGAAAATTATTGTCTCATACTTAAGCTTGTTTTCATTCAAAGCCAAGGAAAGCAATTTGAGATCACATTTAGATCGATCAGCAGCGGGTGATGATGATGATGATCATGATGATGAAAATGGTTTCAAATTTTGGCACAGGGCCCGCAATATTTGGAGAGGAGTGAAATCGATTAGATCGGCCCCGGTGCTCAGCGGATACTTATTTTATCGAGCCCCTAAATAATAAAAGGCAAATTCAATTACGGCGGAATTTGAAGTCAGAACGTAAAGAACCTGTCGCAAAAAAATTTTAAAAAAAGATACTGCTGAACAGTTTGTCCGACAGTCTAAAAAATCTGCCAGCTCACCAATAATGATGATGATGATAATGATATTATTATTATTATTATTATTATTATCATTATTATTATTATTATTATTATTATTATTATTATTATTATTATTATTATTTATGACAGAGAAAGTTTTACAATATTAATCGTAATCCAAAACGACTCAAAGGATTCCAGACTCAGATCTTGTTACCATTGTAAAACAAAAAAAGTACCATCTCTTTAGAGAATTGCAGGCCACAACCTTCACTGTACAACTTCTCTAGTGTCTTATATCATAGTGTTATCGATGTTGTTGCTGATGTTGTTGTTGTTGTCGTGTGAAATTTTGTGTGTGCACGCGCGTGCGCGTATTCTTCTGTTTTAATTACGTGTATGTGTGTGTTGTCCTGTGGGAGGGGTTGGAGTGGGAGGAACCAAAAGTCTTTTGCAGAATCATCGCGACTTGAACGGAGGAAGGGAAGAACGAAATACATTTTCTACGAAACCACAACTACAAGACATCGTGGTCCTTATATTCAAATACTGAAACTACAAACTGTGCCGAAGGTACCCGAGTATAAAGTAGAAGTACTAGATTAGGCCCCAGGTGAGATCTTCTATCCGAGAACAAGTACAATTCGATCGGCTTCCGCACATTTTCCGCTTAACCAATTTTACTCTCAAGTCGACTCGTTGTTATTGTTAATCGTTGACATATTTTCTCGAGCTGCCATGAAATAGGATTGACCCTGAAAAGGGCGTTTTTGTAAAGCGAATCTATGAACCACGTGACCTGCAATTATATTCACATCTTATTTTTAACAATACAGACGGCTGCTGGTAACGTGTCTCTGTCTTTCGAGAAGAAGAACCGCTGTGACTCTGCCACCACTACATCGATCACCATCACAACCTTCACCACCACCACCACTACCACCACCACCACTACCACCACGTGGTAACGATTCTGATAGCTCGCTAAAATAATAGTCTAAATAAATGTCGGTTGTTGTTGTTGTTATTGTTGTTGCTGTTTAAGGTAAGAAGTCTAGTATAATAAACGATATATCATAACTATGTCTATTATGGTATTCGCCAAATGGCACCCACTGTTATCTGTTTAGTGGTATCCAACCATTTTGCAATGTGTTCTTCAGAAGAGGCGCAAAAAACAATGTCGTACACGAGGAAGTCGGTACACAAGAAAGAAGGCGAAATCGTTAGCACGCCGGGCGAAATGCTTAGCGGTATTTCGTCTGCCGTTACGTTCTGAGTTCAAATTCCGCCCAGGTCGACTTTGCCTTTCATCCTTTCGGGGTCGATAAATTAAGTACCTGTCACGCACTGGGATCGATGTATTCGACTTAATCCATTTGTCTGTCCTTGTTTGTCCCCTCTATGTTTAGCCCCTTGTGGGCAATAAAGAAATAAGAAACGAGTTTATGAATCTCTAACTTTGAAGCTGTCCCTCTTGTCTCATCTAATTCAAATCGATCGATATTTTTCTGTGTTGCTATCAAACAAGTGTCGCCTCTCATAAACAGATCGATATTTGCGTGTCACTTTTAATGAATTTGCTGCTCCTCAGAAGTTGTGATACTTCAGAATGAAATCTGTCAAAAGAGTCATAACATAAAGAGAAAAAGAGAGGAAAAAAAGAGGGAGATAGAGGGAGAGAAAGAGAGAGAGAGATAGACAGACAGACAGACAGAGCGGGAGAGAAAAGTATCACATGTGACCTCTAACTATAACCTATTAAAAACATAACTTGTTTAAATGAATTTGTTTGACAAAGGAATATCTGAAAGTGCGAGATTTCAGATAAGACAAGACAATGGTCGTGTAAACAAACGATTACTTTGTGATCTTTAAAATGCAACACATCGATTTATCGATTAGGTTTATTAGTATAATGACGATAGCTTTTCACTGTTTTCCATCTCGTTTTAGACTCCGTTTTGCGTTTCATGTTTATTTGCTTTTGTTGTGGAAAACTGCGTGCGTATCGAACTCGAGAGTTTGATGAGATACCTGGCCCAATGTAAGGAAACCTTGTTAGTGACAGTTAAGAACGAAGGAGTATTGAGAGCAGAGAAAAAAGGGAAAACAAAGGAAGAAGTACATAAAGAACATGAAGAAGAATTACGCAAGAAGGGACTACACAATCAATTCTATGGAGCCACAACAGAAGTTGCTGGAAAAAGAGGTGGGATTAGCTGAAGAAAGGAACGCTGAAAAAAGGGACCAAAAGCACTATACTGGCAGCACAAGACCAAGCTTTGGCCACGAACTGGAGGCTCAACCTTGGGAATGAGCAAATAGCTCCACTGTGCCGCATCTGCAATAGAGTGGATGAAATTATTGCTCATATCACGAATGCCCTAGACTTGCCCTAAAACCACTACA
>NC_142947.1:46450335-46452835 GCF_046866305.1 Octopus bimaculoides | reverse complement strand
AGTTAGTCTTAAGTTTATGATAAAATATATGTAAATGAGCGCAAAGTTTCCTAGTAAATTTCAGAAAATGTTTCAGTTCTGTCGTTACATTTATCTAAAAGAATTTTTTTAGAAAATAGTGGTGTTGAATATTGCTTATATTAAAATACCATCTGATAGTTTTAGCTTACATACACATATCCTACAAATATGCATATATGTATGTGTAGATAAATGATATGAAGATGTATGGTCAGTGGTGAAAGCGTCGGGCTCACAATCGTGAGGTAATTCAGCAGCTTCATATATATATACATATATATATATATATATACATACATATATATATATATATATATATATATATATATATATATATATATATATATATATATATATATATATATATATATATATATATATATATATATATAGAGAGAGAGAGAGAGAGAGAGAGAGAGAGAGAGAGAGAGAGAGAGAGAGAGAGAGAAAGACTAACGAATGATGGCCTGTATGTAAAGAGTTTCATGCACGTTTATTAATCGTAACACTGATCATATATACAAGGATTTGAACTCTGCTACATTGACTCAACTATCTTGCATAAAACCCAGCTAATTACATCACACTGTTGTGTATATTTAAACTAGATCGCTCAAAAACATTCCACATTTGTGAGACATTTCTTTAAAATGACATCCTTCTGGCCATATTAATTGTTTTGTTAGCAATTAAATGTTATATCACGTGCCACCAGTCACGTGATTAACTGCATGCAGTTGAGATGTCGGATCTTAAGTAAACTTTAATTTTCACGACACACCTAGAGATTATTGGAAACACGATGAAGTGTTTTAATACACAGCTTGGACACCTTTGATTTGCTCTTGTTGTGTGGAAATTTTCGATTGATTTAGGCTGAGAATTATGAAGGGTGGCCCTTACTTATACAGGCCCTTGCAGACTGATGAGAATAATACTATTTATTGATGTTCTCCATAGAATCCTGAAGTTTGATGTCCAGTTGAGAAAGCATGGGGGGGGGGGGGAGATGTTATGCAGGCGTGTAAGACCTCTGTCGATTATGATTCGCAGTTCATCTCCACATGTATGCACAAGCGAGGGCAGAAGTTTCGGATTTTATTTGTTTTAAAGAAAACAAGCAGATGTCTATTCACGTTACTCTTCTCTCTGCAAGCGACCGATGTTTATTCAAGGGAAATGCAACCGTCTTGGGATGACAAAGTCGAACGACAATAAATCGGCGACAAATTCACTAAAATAACACAAATTTTATTTCAATGCATCTGATCTGGAGTGTAATAGAAAATATGAAGTGAATGGCTATGCACTTTGCGCTTTAAGGATCAGTTTATTAAGATATATATTTATGTGTGTATGTATATATTTCTGTTTGTGTGTATGTGCATTTGTATGTATACACTTCTCTTAGAAAAGAGAAGGGTCCTGTCAGATAGCTCTGGTTGATCTGGGCAATGTGATATGGACTCCTTCCCCTCCCTGGTGAACTGCACAGTCAGTCTGTAGAAAGCGGGATCTCAAGGTTTTCCTCGATTTTATACTGACTATATCCACCTTCAGAATGACCCACAATACTGCCTCTTTGAAATTCAGACAGGTCCAAGGTTTCTTTTGTACATGGCATGATTAAACAGTCACATAAAGAACCTGGAACATAAAAATGTCAATTTATAGAAAATATAAACTTCAACAAGTTAGAATAAACATAAAACGATGTTTTATGGGGTGTCTATTTACTTCTGCCATGTCTTTGTATATATATATGTGTGTGTGTGTGTGTGTGTGTGTGTGTGTGTGTGTGTGTATGTGTGTATGTAAAATACGAGGGGATGTCAAAATTATTCGCACTTTCGCCACAACATATATTTTTGTCACACTGCCTTCCGCACATGCAGTAGTAATCGAAGTCTGAACCTGATCGCACCATATTCTTCTTTCTGGCTTTACAGTGTAAGCATGGCCGCTCCAATAGCAATGTGCACCAAAGAAGGACAAAAAGCAGTGATCTGACTTCTCTGGAAAATGGGTGTAGAATCGACCGAGCAAGGGACTGGGCTTTCTTGGCCAACAAACTGAATTCAGCAATTCGCACCAAAGTTTTACTGTTGCATGGCAATGCACGCCCACACACGGCCGCTCAGACCATTGAAACCATTAACCAATTGGGTGATGAGGTGCCTACAACCCAGATCTCGCCCCTTCTGACCATCATATCTTTGGACCGTTCAAAGATGATTTACTTAGTCCTCGATTTCCAACGGATGAAGATGTGAAGGAAACGGTGCATAAATGCTTGCACGACCAACCGTAAACCTTCTTCTTGGAGGGCATACGCTTGGAGGGCATACGCTTGTGGACCGCTGGACCAAGTGCATCGAAAAGTAAGGAGACTATATTGAAAAATGACGTACTCTGCTTTTTTGTAAATACATTGAAAAAACTAGAGTACGGATAGTTTTTGACTCTCCACCTGCATATA
>NC_142947.1:46445335-46447835 GCF_046866305.1 Octopus bimaculoides | reverse complement strand
TCTCTCTCTCTCTTTCTCTCTCTCATACACTTTCTCACAATATTTCCCTTCCTCAAACTCCATCCAATCATTCTCACACACCCCTCCTCCTCCACTTCCTCCTCGTCTTCCATTTGCTTGCTTTGAACCGTTTCAACAATCCAGCCTGGAAGACAGACAGACAGACAGACAGACAGAATAGATAGATAGATAGATAGATAGATAGATAGATAGATAGATAGATAGATAGATAGATAGAAAAGGTTGAAAACTTGCAGTGTATCTCAAACCGCCCATCTTGATACTGCAACACATATGATGTTTAAAATGTAACTCGATCTGCATGCACGTGTGTACGATTTTATGTGTATTACCATTAACGGTGTTATCATAAAAACATAATGCATCTAGCCTCGTTTGTCACAGGAGTCTTGTTCCTCATTCGAAAACCTAATCAATGAGTCATCTCCACGTACTTTGCAAATGGTGTGGATTGTAGATTCATTGACACAAAAGTTGCAGCCCATCAGCAGTGAAGCTTCCTCCATCACATATTTTATTGATCATCTTTAATGTTTCCTTCATCTGCATCAAGCGCCCTTATATTTGATTATTCATTATTGAAGAGTACAATTATGTAAATCTGTGTAAAAAAAAAAATGCATGCAGCCTCGCAGCACGCGATTGCGCATGCAAACGAGCGTCAATGCATTCTGATTAGCTGAGCGTTGTGGTTGGTCTTAGACGCACGTTTTTGCTGTACATGTTAAACCTTCGACTGGCTGCCGACCCGTGTCACCACACATCAATTCGTGATAAGCATAAAATAGTTTACTATTGAGCATACTGTGTTACCCCAGATCAGTGATGAATAAATAAATCAAATGAAGCTATATACAACATCACTGCCTTTAGCATGTCCAGCGAAAGCAACAAATAAAAACGAAAGTCTACTTTGTCGCAAGAAACTCCGCGCCATCTTTAAAATGAGAGTCACGTGTTTCAAATTTAAAACACAAGCCATGTTCTGTCTGTCATTCAAGTGTTAAAAATTGCTTGTGAGCAATGGTGTTGACAGTATATTTGCTGGAATATGTCATATATGTCATGTAACGATGTAACGCTAAACTAACTGAAATGCTATAGGCCAGTTAGTTCTGTTCGTACGGTATTCGGTCGGATATAAATACTGCATCAACATCCGATAGGAGTCGAGCGGGTAATATCAACAAATGAACTAATATATGTATGTATGTATTTATATATATATATATATGTATGTATGAATATATATATATATGTATGTATGAATATATATATATATATATATATATATATATATATATGTATATATATATATATATATATATATATATATATATATATATATATATATATATATATATATATGCATATATATATATATATATATATATATATATATATATATATATATATATATATATATATACATATACATATCTA
The DNA here is from genome assembly GCF_046866305.1 of Octopus bimaculoides. NCBI lineage: Eukaryota > Metazoa > Mollusca > Cephalopoda > Octopoda > Octopodidae > Octopus > Octopus bimaculoides. The sequence continues at coordinate 46,446,371 of NC_142947.1, read as the reverse complement.
TATATATATATACATATATATATATATATATGCATATATTTATATGCATATATATATATATATATATATATATATATATACATAGACATATATATGTATATAAATATACGAATATACGCATATATATATATATATATATATATAGCAGCTAACATGAATTGACAAAGGGTGTATGATTTACGAGTTTCTCATAAATTTTCTAAACAAGGAATTCATTATGTGTGTGTGTGTGTGTATGTGTTCGTGTGTGCGTGTGTGCGTGCATCTGTGTGCATGTGCGTGTAAAATTTAGGTTATCGTTTTAAAGCAAATTTTTCAGGAAAACAACATAATCTTTGCTGGCGAGTGTGATTCGATCCTGAAAATAAAACCGAATTTTTTTTACTAAGCTCCTATCAACCAAAACTTCAAGCTTCGTCAAACGGCTTCGTCAACCATCGGCTGAACTCAGCTGGTTATATTACACATCATATTGGTTTCAAATTTTGGCACAAGGCCAGCGATTTCAGGGTAGGGTTTAGGTCCATTTCATCGACCCTAGTACTTAGTTGGTATTTAATTTATCGACCCCGAAAGGATGAAAAGCAATGTCGACCTCGGCAGAGTTTCAACTTCAGAACGCAAGGACGGACGAAATACCACATGTAATTTGCCCGATGTGCTAACGAATCTGTCAGCCTTTCATCCTTTCGTGGTCGATAAATTGAGTACCAGTTGCGTACTGGGGTCGATCTAATCGACTCTCCACTCCCTCAAAATTTCGGGCTTTGTGCCTAGAGTAGGGAAAAAAAGTGGGGGGCGGGTTTTCGGGCAACTTGCTAGGCTATCATTAATTATTATTTCTATGAAATCCCATTTAAACGCGTGATTAGCATGCTCGTTTTATATCTGCGTGGTTTAGCGCTGGCGGGGGATCCTCTATAGGGTGCCGCCCCGGACGAGGGTGTTCTTATTCTGACGCCGGATTGAAAAAAGCTTCGTGAGATGAATTTGATAAAAGAGTAGTTTTATGGACACACCTCCACTTTTGTCTACT
>NC_142947.1:46425335-46435335 GCF_046866305.1 Octopus bimaculoides | reverse complement strand
TGTGTACGTCTATATGTGAATATCTAATCACCATATAAACACATACAAGCATACACACACGACGTGTGTGTGTATGTGTGTGCATGTGTTTTCGTATAAGCGCATGCTGGTATGCGCATGTATACATGTATATGTGCTTATATGTTTGTATGCAAGTGTGTATGAATACATTGCAAACTTATAGATATGTGTGTATGCGTCTGTCTGTCTGTATGCTTGCGTGCGCATGTGTGTGTGTGTATATACATTCACACACACACACGCACATATGGCACATAAACAGCCAGTCACATGTGCAGTCATGTACCTTAACCAGCATACACCTTTCCAGTTGGTAATTGAATATCTCGGAGCTGGTGGCCTAATAGCACGGTTTTCTTTCGTTCCGTTTTGTCTATTTATCTTATTAATTTTCGCCATACTTTTTCTCTCACTCTGCGTTTGTATGTGTGTGCGTGCGTGTGCGTGCGTGTCCGCGTTTATATAGACATATAAGCATATTTGTGTGTGTATGTGTGTGTGTATGTGTGTGTGTATGTTTATATAGACATATAAGGATACTTGCATGTGTGTGTGTGTGTATGTGTGTGTGTATGTGTGTGTGTGTGTGTGTGTGTGTGCATTGTTCTCTGTGTCTGTCCGCTTCGTGTTGTCCTCAATTGTCCTCCTGGTTCTGTCTGACTCGAATGATGATTCATCGATACGTCCTGTTTGTTCCCGTCATCAATGACAGACTAACCCAGCCTCCTGACAAAGCATTTATCCAGAATAAGTAGACTGCCTCTAATAATGGGTAGCCATTAGTTATTTGGCAATATATCACATTGCAGAAAGAACATTATAAATGCCCGATTCAGAGTAAATTGGTAAATCGTAGCTTCGGGCGGTTTTGTAATGGGTTGATCTGTAAGTGGCGGTGGTGGTGTTGCTCTTCCGATCGATTGCATGGTTGTAGGTTGTGCAGTGATGGCGAATGATAATAGTATGGTTGAGCTTTATTATGCCAAACTACTATCTTATCATGTTACCATTCCATGCTGTAATACTGTAATACCACTATCAGATTTCACCAGCAGCTAAGGTACCACCATAGCCTTGAACTTATCATTGTAATTACATAACAATTCATTCTACAACAAAACAACAACAGCTTCTACATCAGCGAAAATCTAACACTGCCCTCTGCCGGCGGATTTACTTAATATTGGTTTCAAATTTTGGCACAGGGCCTGCAAGGTCAAGGGTGTGGGTGAGTCGATTACACTGACGCTAGTGCTCAGCTAGAACTCATTTTATCGATCCCGAAAGGATGAAAGGCAAAGTCGACCTTGGTGGAATTTGAACTCAGAACGCAAAGGCGGATGAAATGCCGCTAATCACTTTGTCCGGCATGCTAACGACTCTGCCAGCTCGCTGCCTTTCGATTTATTTCATATCAAGAATAGCCTACCCCAGGGCTGTCCAAATATAAACGGTTCTTAATAATATGCAAGGTCTACTCAGAGACTCTCTCTCTCTCTCTCATACACACACACACGCACACATGCACACGCACACACACACACACACACACACACACACACACACACACACACACACACACACACACACACACACACACACATTCTATGCATAGAGAGAATGAGTTTCTATTCTTTCTTCACCCGCAACCGGACCCTGTAATATCTAAATTTATTTATTTTACGCCGGGCGAAACGCTTAGCGGTATTTCGTCTGTCTTAACGTTCTGAGTTCAAATTCCGCCGAGGTCGAATTTGCCTTTCATCCTTTCGATACAAAGTGTCGATAGATATTTAGCTGACGTCGCGTGGTGCGATACCGTTATTGTTAGACTTGAATGTGAACATCACTCAGACACAACACTGCAGTCACAAGCATAATACGCCATATAATTGGTGCAAAGCTTTAAAAGATCTATTTTTGAACAGACTTCTTTATGCTAAGGAAATCCGCATTTTCAGGGCGTCTGCGCTAAATACTTTATTAATGTAATATACCTTTATTTTATTTTATAACTGGTTGTTTAAGATTAATCCAATATTCCTAATACTTTGAAGATCCACAGATTTTAAAATAAACAAATAAAAACCACCAAATTGAATGAAAATGAACGGAAATGGGCAGACTTCCTTCATATTTTGTCCGAGAACTTATAAATTGGCTCACGAGTGTATTTCTCCTGTTTCGATCTATTGAATTCGTCATGCAATAATGATGTTTTATAGATATTTTCCTCGTAAATATTATCGGGTGAATGAATCATATTATTGCTAATAACCTTTCATATAATAACGCATCTATTCATTCTCAAACCGCTCTCAGATTCGATTGTGAACATACTGACGTATTTCGGTCGTCATCTCTGAAGACAAAGCTTCTAAATACCTCAAATTTGTCTTGTAGCAGGTAAATATCAACCTGTTAGGATCTATAGAGAAAAGTGAGCTGATGCCATGGTAAAAGACACTTACTGTGGGTGTTACGTAAAGGGATCGAACTTCGACGCAATTCTGAAGAGTTTTGAAACGACCTTCTTAACCACGTGGCCCCTTACGAAGACAATTCGAAAAGAAGACAATTCGAAAATAAGACAATTCGAAAAGAAACATTTCACTCGTAACGTTTTAGTTTTCATGGAATTGAAAGCTAAAATAAGACTACCAGAGATTATTCAGTGCTAAGATTTCTAAAGAAGATTGGCAGTAATCTTAAACTTTCTGGAATTGGTTTTGTTCAGTATCTTACCGTCACCTATAACTCGCGGAATGTTATATAATGAGATATGATATAGTTGTCATAATCACATCGTTGCTCTTACTAAAAGAGTTCTCTTGATGCAAGTGTACTACTACTACTACTACTACTACTACTACTACTACTACTACTAGCTCCAGATGTTATGGCGTGGTCACAGTTAATGAAGGAAGCGCAAGTTATTTAAAACAAGCTGAGAAAGTCAGGTGGTATCTATTATTCAGCTTTCACACTGGAGAAGGTGGTGGAGTGAAGATGGAACAAACGAATGAATGGCGGCTGCTTTTATCTTAACATTCTTGCGACACAAGGCGACGAGCTGGCAGAATCGTTAGCACACCGGGCGAAATACGTCTGTCTTTACGTTCTGAGTTCAAATTTAGGTATGCTATTTATGCTGTCCCCAATTATAAAACCCTGGACGATCGCAAACTTTTCCTAGTACGTAGCGCTGGCCCTGAATGCTCTATAGGGCTAGATAGACGAGAACCGACTCGATTTTCCTTAACCTATGGTGTCAATGATAGTGTTTTTTAGAACAGCGTTGGAAAAACGGTAGGATGTGAAAGCACTAAATAGAGGCTTGATCATTAGGTATTAGTATGAAAGTTAATATTTTGGAAGCAAAAACTTTCTAAGCTATATCAGTAAGTTGTGAGAAACAGGAAAATTGGTATGCGAGGTGGTTTGGCGGAGACAAAATCTGCAAAGAACGAAGCAACTCGCTTGGTTTAAAAAGAATGCCAAATAATTTCATGTTAAAATCTGATGCAGAAAAAATATATTTAGCTTGCTTAAACTTGTTCCTCTAGGACCACGGTGAAGTTCACAAAATTAAACCAGATGAACAAATAATTGAACAGAAAAAGTTTGGTGTTGTGTTCGTCAATTTCCGGTGACAAAATATTACTGTGAGAAATCTAAGAACATTGCAGGAATTTGGTGATAGCCTGACATAATTAGAAAGAAAGCAGCATATTTTGTCCCTACACATGGGTCACAGAAGTACCAAGCCTTACTAAAATGCCAAAAATTATTTACTATAAAGGACAACATAAGAGAGGGCGACCGCAAAATATTAAAAGTGAGTAGAGGGAAAAAAACAAAGGTTACAGTTGCCGTAATGAAACACAGCAAGTCAAAAGTACTCGTATATATTTCAAGTATTTTTTACAATATTACTATTTATAATGACATTTAAAGTCCTTAAAACATTTATGTTGAGGAAGGAAGCGAGCTGGATGAATGAGGGGTGCTGTTGAGAAACAGTAACCGAAATCCAAAACGCAGCATCTCTGTTAACACACTGAGAGTATAAATTAGTAGAAACATTGTATGAAAAATTAGATTGACCTGGTTATCAGGTGTATCAATGTGCAACTAGTATTTGTAAAGAATCACACGGCTTGACTGTAAAACCGCCCAACATATAACCGATGATGATTGTTGCGAACAGTAAGCGTGGGTTTGCGAGATTATACAGTAAAGTTGTAAATTTATGAAAGAGGGCTTTCCCAGAGAATATTGCACCAGAACGAGATTAATCTATTTAAAACGGAGCTCCCTTGTACACACAACAACAAAATCAATATCACACAATATGTTTGCTGTACCAGTGTTAATATTCGTTATTGGAAACAAGATGAGATCCGAGCCATTCATGTATGAACGCGCGCACACACATACAAATATATATATAGAAAAAGAGAGAAACAGAAAGGCAGAGATAATTATGTATATGTGAGTATATATGCATATATAAGCACGCATGTATTTCTATTTAGCTAGCTGGCTATGTATATATATATATATATATATATATATGTATGTATGTATGTATGTATGTATGTATGTATGTGTGTGTGTGTGTGTTTATGAATATATATATATATATATATATATATATATATATATATATACATATGCATACATATATGTATATGAGTGTACACACACATATACTGTTGTGTCTGGGGAGAGTCATTCTCTTTTAGTGCCTTATAATTTAGCACACTCACCGGCAAAATTTCCACTCATTAACTTATTTATGATATATATATATATGTGTGTGTGTGTGTGTGTGTGTGTGTGTGTACGTACGGGCTACTACAACCCAAAACCTTCACATCAGTAACGGTATTGACCAGTTGACCACCAGCAGCTGTTGAAAAGAAGACAAACAGAGAGAGAGAGAGTCCTAACATCAGAGCCAGCATTGCTGAAATGTCGCATTGCATCCACTGGACGTCACAGGCGAAGAGAGACGAGCGGTAGAGAAGGAGAGGAGGTGAGAAGGAAGGTGTGAAGATTGGAAAAGACCCTCGTCAGTCGATAGCACAGCGTTGATCGTGAGAAGCATGTTTTATTGGACGTTCAACAGAAGCAATTACAAAATATATGTTGTGGAGTTCATTCACCCATTCAGAACAGACGTTTTGCACTAATGCCTGTATGTATGCATGTATGTAAGTGATTGTTCTGTGTATGTGTGTATATCTATATCTATATATAAACAGGCATACATACATTATATACGCACACACAACACACACACATACATTATATAGTACTTATTCTACCAGTCTCTTTTCCTAAACCGCCAGGTTACGGTGAGGCAAACAGACCAACACCGGTTATCAAGCGATGATGGGGGACAAACACAGACACGCAGACACACACAAATAAATAAATAATATATGTATATATACATATATATACATATATGAATATATATATATACATATATATAAATATATATATACATATATCTATACATATATATACATATATATATATATATATATATATATATATATATATATATATACATACATATATATATATATATATATATATATATATATATATATATATATATATATATATATGTATATTTATATATATATATATATATATATATATATATATATATATATATATATATATATATATATATATATATATATATACATATATGCGTGCGTTCCTCTGTGTGTGTATGTGTACGCGTGCGCGTGTGCCTCCTTCGATCGTTTCTCAATAAAAGTCGGCAGATTGGAAAGGACAGGCTTTTCCATTCGGACTTTCTGGCGTTTACGGTCGATCGAAGAACCGATCGAAACGAAACCACTGTCCGATTAGAATGGACCTCGTCTATCTCAAAGAAATCGATAAACTTACGTATAACTAATATGTATAACATGTATGCAAGTATAACTGTATGTATATATATATATATATATATATATATATATATATATATATATATATATATATATATAAATATATATATATATATATATATATATATATATATATATATATATATATATATATATATATATATATATATATATATATATATATATATATATATATATGTATATATATATATATATATATATATATATATATATATATATATATATATATATATATATATATATATATATATAAATATATATATATATATATATATATATATATATATATATATATATATATATATATATATATATATGTATATATAGATGCACACACATACCAACGCCCGCACACACACACATATAGATAGATAAATAGATAGATAGATACACCCATACGTGTGTGTGTGTTCGTTTTTTCTGCAAAAATGCATGCCACTAAACACATACACGTGTACCAAACAACGCATTCCTAGCAAGTGATATGTAAATATTGATTGCTGGACACAGTATTTCGTTTCGCAACCATAATACATTATCAGGCATAGTACAGATTTACAAGTCAATATGATGCCTCACCTTGTGTTAGCAGTGCAATATTCTCCCTTTTAAGTTTATCTTTAAAGATTTTTTTTTATAGAATTTAGAGCCTACAATACGAGTTGCGACGTAACAGTGCGATCTAAGCTAGAAAAATATCGGTGATTGGTGTATATGCACGTTTCAAGATTAATTGCTCTTTCATCAGCTCCATATCCAGCTCATAAACCAACCAACCAGCCAGTCAGCCAGTGATCTAACTAACCAACCATCCAGTCACCTTATGTGCACACGTTAGTACTGATGAAAGAGCAATAGCTCTACGATTGCATTCTGTATATAGATATATTCGTTTACGAAACGTCGGTACTTGCAATAGTCGCTCCGAATTTTATAGAAAACCTGTAGAGATAAATTTAATAATGCAATCATATAATCTCTTTTAGAATTATCTTCTGGTTAATTAGAGTATTCTTTCTACCTTTACGTTTCTTGTTGTTGACTAATGCCAGATGTCGATTCGATCTCCGGATAATAGTGGTCTGAAGATGGACGACGAGAAACTTCGGAGTTGTCAATATTCAACTTCCCATAAATTATATATCTATATGTGAATATGTGCGTGTATGTATGTATGTATATAGTATATATATATATATATATATATATATATATATATATACATATATATTCATGTATATATGTATATATGTATATATATATACATACATACATGAATACATACATACATATATATATATATATATATATATATATATATATATATATATATATATATATATATATATATATATATTGCAACGGGGGAAACCTCAAGCAGTAAAAGCTATAAATTATAGCGTATAAATATTAAGTCAAAAACCCTTTTGATAAAAATGTCCAAGACTACCGATGACATAACCAATACATATTTATGTGTGAGTGTGTGTGGGTGTATTTATGTATCTATCTACCTACATATATATATATATATATATATATATATATATATATATCCATATAAATAAATAAATAAATATATATATATATATATATATATATATATATATATATATATATATATATATATATATATATATATATATATATATATATATATATATATATATATGTACGTATGTGTATATGTATACACATACAGACAGACTGACAGATTGGCAGACCGACAGACATATCTGAGTGTACGTAGGTGTGTGTACATATGTACTTGTGTGTACGAGTGTTTGTTTATTCTGCATTAATAATATATACGAATGTATGTGTATATATGTAGATGTGTAGATATGTATATGCTTGTGTGTGTGTGTATGTGTGTTCGTGAATATGGATGTGTAGACATGCACCTGTGTGGACGAGCGTGAGAGTGTTTGTGTTATTCGCCATTAATAATATATGAAGCTATAAGCGAATGACGATGAACATCCCCCATCCCGTTAATTATCATGAATGTTGAACGATCTTTGATTATTTGATGTGGATATCATGAAAAGAAGTGATCAATTTTCTCACCTGTCTGACTCTATTCAAAGGTGTATCAATCAGCCAAAATAAATAAATAGATAAAAATAAAACATACTTTCCACTGTCTCTCAGACATGTTCTTACTTGAAAGGAACTCCCGACAAATGTAATACTATCGTTCTAGCTTTAAGTTCGTTTGAGTCAGTTGGTTTGGTGCTGTATTTAAAAGCAGATAAGAACCACCACATATTTTAGGAGGCATCCCTCGGGTCTTTTTCATGTTGCTAGTCTAATAATCTTCTGGATTTTTTAGATTATATATGTCTAAAATATCAAGATTTAAAATTGTTGATATGTATGAAAAGTAGCGTTTTAAATTACCGTTGCTTGGCAGATGAAAACCACCATATTTTTAATTTGGAATCCCCGAGGCTTAGTTCTTGATATTAGTTTGTTTTTTCTTTTTTTTGTTTTCTGTTTTCGTTTATAAAAGTTAAATGGCTGCATGTAAAACATTGAAAGTTAAAATGGCTGACAACTATGAAAGGTAGCTCTTTAAGTTATCCGAACTCGATAGATAAAAATCCTTCGCATATTTCATGAGGATCCGTTAGAGTTTATTTCTTAATTTTAAGCTTGCATGCCTCTAGATTTTTTCTAAATATATATTTTTGAAATAGCAAAATTTGAGATGGCTGGCAACTATGAAAATTAGTGGCTTAAATAGTTATTCAACCAATAAAAACCACCATATTTTCCATAAGATTCTCTTAGGATCTATTTCTTAATATTAAACTGGGAAAGGGCGGCTAGCCCGGCATTATTGTTAGCATGCCGGGGAAAATTGCTTCGCAGCATTTCGTCCGTCTTGACGTTCTGAGTTCAAATGCCACCGAGGTTGACATTGCCTTTCATCCTTTCAAGATCGATAAATTAGTACCAGTTCAATACTGGGGTCAATGTAATCGACTGGGCCCCTCCCCTCAAATTTCTGGCCTTGTGCCAAAGTTTTAACTCAATATTAAGCTTGGAGGTTGTGTTTTTATAATTATGCATGTAAAACAATTGAATCCAAGGCGTCTAATATCAACAAAAAAAAGCACTTTTGTTGTCGTACCTAAAATAGCAAGCGACACTTCAGAAATTCGATTTTGCATTTTCTTTTTTTTTTTCCCTCATCAATAAATGTTTCTGACCTGATTCAGCGTTTGTAAGATATTGAATTTTTCAGTTTTTATTTCTATGCTTGTCCTCTTTGTCCCCACATAAACATACACGCACATGCTCATATATTTACGAAGGGATACTGAAAAACTCCTGGATCAGTTCATTATGATTTTATTCGACATATTCCTCCCTCAGTTTCACACACTTGTTGCAGATGTCCTTCAGTTTTTCTAAGCCTTGTAAAAGAACTCGGAAGGTTGGGCCTCCAGCCAGGCCTTTCGCGACACCCAAAAGGCCAGAAACCTTTCAGCACTCATTTGTATATATATATATATATATATATATATATATATTCCTCATAAGAGATGAGAAAGGGCCAATTTTTATTCCAAGCCATCAAGGACAAGAGAAAAGACCGTGCTACGAAGTTTTGGTTTTTCTCAGACGAGGAAAATTTCTGCCAGGATCAGATGGTGAACATATGGAGCAACCATTGGCTTACCGTGTCTCCAAAACATGTACCGAGAGTGATAAAGATCAAACATCCAGTCAATATCAAGGCGTTTGGAGAGATCACTAGTGATGGCGACGCCATGCCACCATTCATCTTCCCACACGACCTCACACTCAACACGGAGGCCTACATCAAGTAGCAGAAGAACCCAGTCATGGCTGTCAGACAATTTCTGCAACCACATCACCCCTAACATCTGCCCATCTAACTCCCCAGATTGTAACAAGTCCTTAGCAGCGTTTGAAGGTGTCCTTCGTGATATTTTTCGAAAATATCTGAATATTGGGACTATGCAGAGGCAGTCGTCACTAACGAGCAG
>NC_142947.1:46352835-46417835 GCF_046866305.1 Octopus bimaculoides | reverse complement strand
CCAAGATGGCGGATTGGTAGAATCATAATAAAGTCGAACGGATTCGTTACGATATTTGTTGTGTGTCTCTGCGTTCTGTGTTCAAATCCCGACATGGGGAATGGGAGTCTATGGGGTTGGGGTAGACTTCATCCCTCATTCGGATTACGTCTACGCCACTAAATGACACTTCGGGCTATCTTTAGTAGAATCTATTCTGTTGCAAATATTTGGGGCGAATCTCCCTTCCATCAGTCCAGGGAAAGGGGCCCCGGTAAAGATGGAGTATGAAAATTGGTAAGTGAAGTTATGCAATCTCCCTTTTAGCTGCAAATAAGCGCGCGCGTGCACACATACACACACACACACACACACATACACACATACACACACACTCGATTATACATATACAGATAATGTTATAAACTGTCATACACACAGATTCACAGACACACAAAGGTAAGTATATACACAATACATATGTATATGTATACATACATATATATATGCGTATATGCGTGTGTGTATAGATAAATATACATACATACGTGTGTGTGTGTGTGTGTGTGCGTGCGAGAGTATCTCAGTGTGCGTATGTAATCCAAAGAGCTAGTGGCAACTATTTACATATTTAACAAGTGTGTACTGAATGTCGTACACGATAATTTCTTAATTTATTTCACTTTCTTTAATGGAGAGAGAAGATAAATAAAAGCCCAACGGCAACAAATGACATTACCATTAATTTCGCAGTCAAAGTGTGAAGAATCATCTATTCTTTATATATTCATCTGTTAGCGCTACTTATTTCCCATTTTCTATATTCGTTATCACCTTAATCAAAAGTCTCATTGTATAATTCTTTATTTTTTGTCGCTCTGGTCCCTGTTCTATTTGTCTGAGTTATAGAGCTTAATTACAATCTGTAACTTTTATTGTTAAATCTATAAGCTTAGATATACAATAATTTTTGTTTTCTTCTTTATTTTCCTATGCATGTCATTATCTTGTATCCTGCGTCGCACGCTTTCATTCATTTTGTATCCATTTCTAAACACTTCATTACTGTTCATAGTATCGTTATATCATAAATCTCCTGGCACTTTGAAGCGAGCAATTATGTTGTATACAAAACTTGCTCGAAGTATTTTTGTTCTATGAATTGCCTATATATGAATATAAATACCTTCCCTCTTTCCTTATAGATAAATTTGCAATCCGAGTCGTAGACGTGATATGGTTAGATGGTTAAGAAGTTCGCTTTGCAAACACGAGGACGCGGGTTCGATCCCACAGCGTCTCGTTTTTTGACGAGCAAATGGAATTTTTGTCAGATTTGGATCGACCTATAGAGGGATGCAGTCAGGCTGTAAAAACATGTAAGACACGTCATTGCGAAAACTCTATCTTGAGGATAGACTGTTAGCACTTGTATTCTTGTATTTTAAAAATATATATATATTGGAGTATGTTTATAAATAGGTTTGTCAGTGTATATATGTGGCTGAGTTCCGAAAAGAAAGTGCGCATTTACACACACACACACATGCGTGCTCTCTCTCACACACACACACACACACATACATCAAATACACAATACACACACGCGTATATGTACATATGCATATATATAGATTCGTGTGTATAAGTATGTATGTATACGTATGCATGTACGTATATGTATATATGTCAATAACTGTGAGTGTATGTGCGCGCTTAAGTGTGTGTCTGAGTGTGTAGGAGTGTTTCTTTGTGTGTGTATGTGTTTCTATGCGTCTATGTGTGTGTATGTTTGTGTGAGGGAGGGGTGAAATATTATATATCAGCTGTTAATCTATCTGTGGTTATATGCAAATCATTGTGTTGTGTGTGCGTCTGAAGGAGCATGTGTGCTCGTGTGTGGATATGCGTGCACGGCATGTGTGTGTGTATGTGTGAGTGTATGTGTGTGTGTGTGTGTGTGTGTGTGTGTGTGTGTGTGTGTGTGTGTGTGCCTGACGTTGGATTTAGTACGTGTTTCTGTTTATATATGTGAGTTTCGTAATGCAAACACACACACACACACACGCGTACACATGTATGTATTTATGTATGAATTTTATGTATGTATGTATGTACTATATATATACATTTTTGTGTGTGCGTGTGTGTGTGTGTCTGTGTGTGTTTGCGTGTGCGTGTGTGAATGTACACTGAAGAGAAAGGGAGTTACAAAGAAACAGAGACTGTCAGAGAATGTGAGGGTGAGTGGTGAGTGTGAGTGTGAGTGACGTCTATATATAACGGGATGTTATATGGAGTGTAGCTGGAGTGTTAACATCATTCTGCCTTTGTAGCTTTTCTCCACAAGATGTCTCCACTTGTTTATCTTCTTTTTGTCACTATCTTCGGTAAGTCGAACATTCTTCACAAAACATTTTCGTTCTTTTTTCATTTTCCAAAACTTTCTTCGTCACGGCCGTCTTCTTCGTCTTCGTAATCTTTGTCATCTTTTTTCTTCCTTCTTTTCTTTCTTTCTTCTTTTTTCTTTCTTCTTCATCATCATCATCATCATCATCTTCTTCTTCTTCTTCTTCTTCTTCTTCTTCTTCTTCTTCTTCTTCTTCTTCTTCTTTTCCATCATCATCATCATCATCATCATTTTCTTCTTCTTCTCCTTCTTCTCCCTCTTCTTCTTCTTCTTCTTCTTCTTCTTCTTCTTCTTCTTCTTCTTCTTCATCATCATCATCATCATCTTACTCTTCTTCATCTCCACCTCCTCCACCGTCCTCTTCTTTCTCTCTTCTTTCTTTTTCTTCCTTTATGTCTTCCTTCTTTACTTTTACTTTTGCTCCTTTTCCTTCCCCTTCTTCCTTCTTTTCTTCTTTTACTTTCCTTTATCCTATATTTTTCATCATGTTCTCTTTCTTCTTTTATTTTGTTATTGTTCTCTTCTCCCGCCTTTCCTTGTCAAATTTCTACCCATCCATTCTCTTTCTTTCATTCCGGTTCTTTCAAATAACTTCTTTATTTTCCATTCCATTGTTCTTTCAATGTTTTGTTGTTTTAATCGCTTCTCTCTTTTCTTCCTCTCCTTCATTTCAATTTTTTTTCCTTCTTCATTTATTTCATTCATTCATCTTTTCCCAAAATCTTTCACTGTATCTTTCTTCGTTGCATTCTGTTGTTGCCTTCGTTTAACTTTCTTCACTCTACTTCTCTATCTCTCTCCACTTTTTCATGTGTGTCTGTATGTGAGTGTGTGTGCGGTTATGTATTTATATATATCCATACAAATACATCTCTGTCTGTCTGTCTATTTCTCTCTCTCTCTCTCTCTCTTTCTCTCTCTCTCTCTCTCTCTCTCTCTCTCTCTCTCTCTCTCTCTCTCTGGCTTGGCGATAACTATTAATTTCCAGTACCGCTGCCGTAGTCTCCTTTAGAGAGACTTAGAAATATTAATAACTCTATATATATATATATATATATATATGCCTCTGCAACCAGCAAATCTTAGATGTTCAAATAACTCATTCGTTTTTGTAAGAGACATCTGAGATAAAGGTAGATTTATGTTTCATGTACATGTATATTTACATACACTAACTCATGTAGTCATTGCATGGCTCCATGTCTCCCCTCTCCATCTTCAACTACTTTTTACAATCGTGTAATTGCGTAACCTGTTGAGTTAATGTAATTAAATGTTCTTAATTAAATGTTCTTAAAGACTCCAAGTGCATTTTCAACAATATTTCGTAATACGTCTACTTTGTATATTTTTGCATATCGCATATCTGTGTGCACGTGTATCTGTATATGTTTGTGTGTGCGTGTGTGTGTTTGTGTGTGTGTGTGCACGCAGCAACAACTACCAATAGCTCTCTAATGCAACTTGCTATTTTGTCGGCGGCCGTCTTTTTTAGTTTGATGAAGTAAACGACAATAATATTGAATCCTGATATTGGCTGAAGTCTTAAGGTTCATAAAGAAGACTAGCCATGAGGTTGCGTGACAATCAGGCGTTGCTCTAAGGCGTTAGCGACGTTGGCAAAGAACAACGGTCGCAAGCCAGGTTCGAACACGCAGTAAAGAAATCGCGTGAAACAACACCCTTGAATGATGTATCCCACATGACATCCTCATAGATGTTTAAATGGATTGTCTTTAATTATTGGTGACGCGTCTCGTGAAGGGATGAAAATCGATGATGTTTTTACTACTTAAAGAGACGTTAACTATGATATATTAGAACTAGAATTCATTTTATGGCCGCCATGTTTGATAGGAGAAAGTTGTCCTTACACTGGCGAGTTGACACAAATGCTTCGACTAAGTGGACTCTGTTATAGCTACCCAATGACCACGAGTGCGGACACTGCATAGACACAATGAGAACGACTGTGTCTGGTTGGTTTCGTACAATCAGGCATACTATCGCTTTCGGAAGATGACAAACACGTGTTTAGAGTCTCGAGTGCGGTTCTTTTCTATCTTGAATTTGTGTATACAAATTTAATTAATTTAATTAAATTTACTTTAACGCTTATGTTTGACAATCTTAACTATTTTACTTTATTATGTATTACCAATTCAAGAGATTAATTTGATAAAATCTCAGACTAATTAACATGTGTGTACTTCATAGATTAATTTTACTGGCTCATTATCCCTCACTCATGATACCCCAGATAGTAAAAGAGAGAAGTCTTCTAGGTCTTAATGTCTTTGAACCGCCCCTAATTAATTACACTGTATTTTTCTGAAATAAGGCAACGCCATATAAAGCTCGTGGCTGAACTAAAAGACGTAATTAATTCAATTCTTCCTTATACGGTTGATAATCTTTTTTTCCGGAACACAGATATCCGAAAACTTCCAGAATCCGAAATTTCTTTTTTGGAGCAAAAGAAATGCAACAGATAGAAAAATTTAGAAAACGCTCTAAAGGTCCTCCGGACATTGCACGACTATTGTAATCCGTCCAATCGGTTTTTGGAGTTCCGTTGTCCATTCTGGATTGAGTGAAAATGTAACAGGTGGATGTTTTTGGGTGGAATGTGAAGTTTCCCAAAGCGAAATTGTTGCAGTGGACGAAACAGGAAAAACTCCATATTTATATGGTTTCAGGATATTTCCCTTCGTCGGTACTGGACACCTGTCTGCTAGACATGGCAGTCGTTCATCCTAACTCACAACATGTAGAAAAACAAGCGACATTCAGCGGCTGATTTTGCAACAAACAAAAATAGCTGGTTTTAAAATCCCCACAAAAGATGTAGGAGGAACAATTCTGAAGAGCGATGTTTATTGCCATTTCAACAGCAGACAAGTGTCCGGTACTGACGAAGGGAAACACCCTGAAACCAAACTGGTATAATGGTCTTGTCGTCGCTGGATGGTAGAGTTTCGCTCCCCTGCTTGTAATATATCGGACACGAGTCGTTTCGTTAACCAGCTGGAAGAGATATCCTCCTGGGGTTTAAAAAAAAATGGAAGTAACGTAGTTCCGTATGAAACAGCCATGTTGAAGTGGCAACGAACATTGCTTTTCAGTGTTGTAACTACTTTGCTTAACTCTATGTACTTTTCCTATTCATCTTACAAGAACCATAAAATATATACCAAAGTTCTAATAGTATAATTCAATTGATAATTTACAAAAAAAAAAAAAAAAACACGACATAAAATGTATTGCTCCAGCATGGTGACAACCTAATGCCAGTCAGAGTGAAACTATTTACCGACAATATATTCACTGGAGTTCAGTTATAAACATGACCTACAAACTATAACTGCGTCTTCCCACGACATTTTTCGTAAGATTCCTGATGACTAACAGCTTTCTCCTTCTGCACTATTATGAATTAGACATGTTGTTGTTGCTGCTGTTGTCGTCGTTATCCAAATTGTTAACATTATTATTGTTATTCTTTACTGCTTTTATTTCGGGGATGATTTTGCTGCTGCTGTTGTTGCTGCTGCTGCTGCTGCTGCTGCTGTTGTTGTTGTTGTTGTTGTTGTTGTTGTTGTTGTTGTTGTTGTTTAAGGCGGTGAGCTGGCAGAAACGTTAGCACGAATTGCTTAACGGTATTTCGTCTGTCTTTACGTTCTGAGTTCAAATTCCGCCGAGGTCGACTTTTTCCTTTCATCCTTTCGAGGTCGATAAATTAAGTACCAGTAGCGTACTGGGATCGATATAATCGGTTGGCCTCCTCCCCCAAAATTTCGGACCTTGTGCCTAGAATAGAAAAGATTGTTATTATTATTATTATTATCAATATTATAGTTGTTCCTATTGCCCTTACTATTTTTTATTATTGTCGTGGGGCTTGTTGTTGTTGTTGTTGTTGTTGTTCACTATTATCGCCACTTTCATCATCACCATTGTTTGTGTCGTTCAAAATTTCCCTGTTGTTGCTGTTTTTGTTATTAGAGGTGTTTTTGTTATTGTTTTATTATTTGGTGGTTGTCTTCTTGTTGTTGTTGATGCTATTTTTAGCAGCAACTTTAGTATTCAAGTTAAAAACTTTTCAATAGTCCCAAAAGTGAAACTTTGCATTTTACTTTCGAATTTGTCATGACGACGACGACGACGCCGACGACGATGATGATGACGACGATGATGATGACGACGATGATGATGATGACGATGATGATGATGACGATGATGATTATCATCATCATAATCGTCGTCGTCGTCGTTTCAATTGTCAGCATGATTCATAATGGATGGTCATTTATAATGTTCTCGGTCTCTTGTCATCTTGTCGCCGGTACCTCCCAACAAACCACACACACACACTCTCTCCCTCTTTCTTTTTCCTAATTCTCCCCCCCCTCTCTCTCTTTCTTTTTCCTAATTTCCTCCCCCCTCTCTCTCTCTTTCTTTTTCCTAATTCCCTCCCCCCTCTCTCTCTCTTTCCTTTTCCTAATTCCCCCCCCTCTCGCTCTCTCTTTCCTTTGCAAATAAACACAATCAATACTCACACACGGTCGTCCATAATCGTCCACTTACATAAACACAATTATACACAATCACTTTCTCACACACATACAATGGTGGTCGTGCACAAACACACACGCATACATATAGACACGATCACAGATAATCACGCACGCATACACACACACACATACATACATGGTGATGCATAGGCACATACACACACACACACACACACCATCAAACATTGTCACTCTCTGCCCCATACACACAAACACACACACACACAGAAGCACATCCATACACATCTACATATACACATACGCATATACGCATCTACACACGCACGGAGAGAGAGTGAGAGAGAGATAGAGAGAGAGGGGGGAGGAAACCGCCAGAGACCTCTAGTCTTTCATGCTAAACAGTTCATCTGTTTATTTAACCGGGATTTATTATACCCAAGGCATCAGAAGAACACAACCCAATTTCGCTTTATTGCATATTCACTAAAACATACCGTAATACACACACGCGCCCACACGCATACATCTACGCACTAACACGCACACACACACATATACACAAACACACACACACACACACACACACACGCACACTTCGAGGGGATATTTTCAAGGATAAAACACCACAAGAATGCCTATTTCGACATACAATAGAACTTTGAAAGTTTGATTCTTTCACACACTCACATCCTATTACTCGTTCATTGGTCAATGCTACCAAACTAATTTACATATTCATGAGCTTATAATATATTCATATGACGTTGTAATTTATGATAACTTAGCAAGGTAAATCAGTACGGATCACGCTTCCAGGCATTTATCGAGATTTGGTGTAGAAGAGGAGAGGATGAGTAAGCAAGGTCGTAAGGAGGTTGGAGAAAATAGCCTACGGTTCTTTGTTCTGATTCTCTGCATTGTAAGTTCAAATCCAGCTGAAGTCAGCTCTGCCGTTTGTTCGTTCGGGGTCGATAAAAAATTTTCCAATCCACAGCGATGGATTGGCAGAACTATTAGAAGATCAGGAAAGATACCTTGCGGTGTTTGTGTTGGTCCCTTCTGTTCTGACAGAAATGTCTGTGAAAACAGTGGGGTGAAGCTATGTTGGCTCCAAGTCGGCAGATTTTCCTTCCAGTAAACATCGGTAATCATAGAAAGAGGAGTCTTCCACACATAGACGGAAGTCTTATCCTGGGGCCTGTGCAGACATGCGCAGATGAAGGACCAACCATCATCCTCAGATTAAGTCTTTTTAATGTTTATCTTTCGTCTTTTTATTTTTTACTCGACTGACACCATGCTGGAGCATCACCTTGAAGTGGTTTTGGCGAAGAAGTCGTCCCCGGGGCTGTTTTCTCTTTTCTGGATGGAAGGCAGTCGATTACATCGACCCCAGTGTTCAACTGGTACTTATTTTATCGCCCTCCAAAAGATAGAAGGCAAAGTCGATTCCGGTAGAATTTGAACTCAGAACTTAATGAGTCGGATGAAATGCTGCTAAGCACTTTGTCCGGCGTGCTAATGATCCTGCCAGCTCGACAACAACACTAGTAATAACAGTGTTATAGATAACAACAGCATTAACAACGCCAACCACGATAGAACAGCAGAACTAACTTACGACAACACTACCACCAACAGCAACAACAACAACAGCAACGGGGACAACTACAAAGAAAGACTGATATCAACTGCTAGCAACAGTAATACAGCAACAACAATACTAACAAGGGAGTTTCGTGCTGTAGGTAAAGTGAACTACAAACGGGCTGCACTTTACTAACATCAATAAAAGTATCGCCATTAAATAAGACAATGGCAGAATAGTTTCACTGTCGTCTGCAACAATGAATTCATCCATTCAACAGCGATTCACCTTATTTGAACTCATTGCACAGCAGCTTTCCATTCCATTTCGTTTCAGTTTATCGCATCTCCTGATCTCTGTTGTGATTGTTGTTACTGGTGTTGTTATTGCTCTTATTGTTAACGTTCTTGTTTGTGTTTTCGTTTGTTTTTGCTTAACAAACTAAAAGGATTCTGATTAACAAAAATGAAGAGGAAGGTGTGGTGACAACAGCAGACTGCATTGTCCATTAACGTCCAGTAATGGTGGCCTGTAGAAGATTTGAATAGAGGTAGAGGTGGTGGTAGAAATTGTGGTAGAAGTGAGAGTAGAAGTTGTGATAAGGGTTGATGGTGGTGGTAGTGGTGGTGATGGTAGGGAATGTGGTGGTGATGTAGAAGTAGAGAGGCTCACAGCACAGTTTGTTTGACGCTAATTGATAATGGCTGAAGCGTAATATGAGCGTGACGCTGAAATATTCTACACACATGAATAAATTGATAAATGAGGGAATTGATAAATGATAAATAAGCAAATTAGATAGAGACAGTCTTGTGGATGTTGTCTAGGTAGACATCGTGTAGACATCTAGATAGACACAGTGAGTAGATGGATAGACAGTGCGTTGATGCCATCTCGGTAGATATAGCGCGTGATGTTGACTTGATGGTCGCATAGCATAGATATCTAGATAGGTACAGTGTGTAGATGTTGTGAAGTAAAGCACAGCATATAGACGTTGATGTAGATATATACACTGTGTCGAAATTGTCTACGAGGCAGACGCACAGTAGAGATAATCACTGCATTGATGTAGTGGACCGCTGTTGACTAGATAGACGCAGAGTAGATGTCTAACTGAGGCGAACTGGCAGAAACGTTTGCACGCCAGGTGAAATGCTTAGCGGTATTTCGTCTGTCTTTACGTCCTGAGTTCAAATTCCGCCGAGGTCGACTATGCCTTTCATCCTTTCGGCGTCGATAAATTAGGTACCAGTTGCGTAATGAGGTCGATCTTATCGACGAGCTCCCTCCCCCAAAATTTCGGGCCTTGTGCCTAGAGTAGAAAAGAATATGTCAATGCTGAATAGAAAGACATGAAGTATAGACATTGTCTAGGCAGACACGGTGTAGATGTTGTAAAGATAAGGACAGCGTTTAGTCGTTGAGTGTGTAGACTCAGTATGTAGATGTTTACTGGACGGACACAGTGACAGAATGGACAGTGCGTAGATAATGTGTGTGTGTGTGTGTTAATTGCGCATATACAGTGTCCAGTAGATGGATGGACCCAGTGGTTATATGTCTAATTGTTAGCTGTATAGTCAGACAGTGTGTAGATATTGACTGGGCAACAGAGATTTCGTTAGTTTTCACTAGATAGATGGAAGCCATGTCAAGATGCTGAATGGATAGATAAATACATCGCGCAAATATTAAGAGGAGAAGCAGACAAGTGCGTAGGTTGACTTGACACAATATATAGCTGCAAACCAGATAGATAGAGCATGATGGTGCTGTCTGTATACATAGAGACAGTGTGTAGATATTGACTAGACAGACTGACACAATATATATATATAGCTGCTGATTAGAGGGATATAGAGTGCGGATGCTGGCTAGATACACAAGCAGTGTGTGTAGGATGGCTTGACACAATATATAACTGTGAACTCGATAGATAGATAGATAGATAGATAGATAGATAGATAGATAGATAGATTATATAGACACTGATTCGATACACAGACAGCATGTAGATTTTGACTACACGGGTAGTCACAATATACAGCTGTTTAATTGATAGATAAAAGTGTATAGATACTGACTAAATACAGAGACAGCGTGTCGATTTTTACTGGATGGATGGACAGCCGTCGTGAACAGACCGAACACTGTAGTTATTGATTGAAGAGGTAGACATGTTGTGGAAATATTTGTTAGATGTATAGACAGAGCCTCCAGTGGAGAAAAACATACCAGTGCATCAACCATCAACTTGGGGATGCTGGTTCAATCCTCCTTGAGGTACTCATTTTAGTTTCATTTTCTCCATTCCCTCGTATTTTCATCCGCTCTCCATTTAAATTTAAATATCTTACCAACCGCATAGAAGGAAGCCATTGAACTGAGTCTTGTAAAAATATGGAAAGCTGAAGGTGAAGTTATCAACAAGAATTAATTAGTTCAGTTTTCGAAAATATCTCCAATCTAGAAGACAGATCAACATATTTATATTATCTTCTTTTGTATATAACTGTCCCTCGACAACTAGGCTATTGATTTGTCCAGATATCGATCTATTTATTTGATTATTACCAGCAGCAACGACTTCATAAATAAGCGGTAATATTGGTAGTAATAAAAAGATAAGATTAGCATTTTTGATGAAAAAGGAAATTATGTGTATGTGTGTGTGTACGTGTGTGTGTACGTGTGTGTGTATGTGTACATGAATTTATATATATATATATATATATATATATATATAGCAGTAATATATTTTTGATGAATAATGAAATTCTATGTGTGTGTGTGTGTATATATATATATATATATATATATATATGTTTGTGTGTGTGTGTGTATATATATATATATATATATATATATATATATATGTTTGTGTGTGTGTGTGTATATATATATATATATGCATTAATATAAGTGTATATATATGTGCTTGTGTGTATATTCATATGTATGCATACACAATACATATGTATCAACATGCGCGCATGTGCATATATATGCATCTACGTACGTGTATATATGTGTGTGTGTATCTATGTGTGCGTCTTTTGTGTGCGCGCGTGCGCGTTGTAAAATGATACATTGACTTAATGAGGTAATTTCCTTCACTTTGGTGCAATTCAGTGGCTCCACCTATAGATTTGGTAATGTGAGAAATATAAAATAAATTCTAATAAAACTCTTCCCTTGTGACCAATAACCCGACAATCTCAGAGCATTAACAATAAACCCCCAAAACACTGAGGAATTTATTAGCCTCGTATATACATCCTATATATGTAAATATTTATCTAACGTCTTCACATGACACAGACACATTTTCCTGTGTCTTCGGTGCTTTGAATAGCTTCGTTAAATCTTTTCATCAATCATTTCATTTTTTGCCAAAACTTTAAAAAGTTTGTACAAAACAGTGGATCCCTTGACACCCAGGCCACGTTCCTAGTGCCCCCACCCCAACTAACCATCACAAACATAGACCTCTTTCTGACGCAACTGTACTTCACAAATAAAATTTGAGGCGTAGGAATGGCTGTGTGGTAAGTAGCTTGCTTACCAATGACATGGTTCCAGGTTCAGTCCCACTGCGTGGCACCTTGGGCAAGTGTCATCTACTATAGCCTCAGGCCGACCAAAACCTTGTGAGTGGATTTAGTTGACGGAAATTGAAAGAAGCCCGTCGTATATATGCAAATATATTTATGTGTGTATGTTTGTGTGTCTGTTTGTCCCCCAATATCGCTCGACAACCGATGCTGGTGTGTTTACGTCCCCGTAACCTAGCGGTTCGGCAAAAGAAACCGATAGAATAAGTATTAGGCTTCCAAAGAATAAGTCCTGGGGTCGATTTGCTCGACTAAAGGCGGTGCTTCAGCATGGCCGCAGTCAAATCGCTGAAACAAGTAAAAGAGAGAGAAAGAGTAACGAACCCATTATTTTGTTGGTTTTACATGAATCGCCACCCCTTTATCTCTCATTTTTCTTCAACGCTCCCTTGGAACTTTCCACGGACCCCCAGTGGCGAAATACTGCCCACTTTGGGAACCACTGGTATAAAATAAAGAGCACTTGATTTAACTAAGTCACGGCTGATTTGTCCCTTATTTACAGACAAACGCTGGATATTTGGTTTCTTCTGGGGTTTTTTCTGAAAGTTGTAGCCCTTAAAATACTTTCATGTTCGATCGACATAAATTTACTTATGACAAATGTTGTTAATAAACTTAGGGGACTCACAAATGCCTTTACTTTTTAAATGATAGACATAATAATTGTTGTGTTCTTTTAGTACTTTGTGGCAATCTTGCTTTTATATATCTTTAATGTATTTTGCTGTTTTGCCGTGAATACTTGTGTGTGAGAGAGAGAGAGAGAGATAGAGCGAGAGAGAGAGTGGGAGAGACAGAGAAAGACGGTATCTGTTGTTGGTACTGAATGTGGACGAGATAGACAGACACAGTTTGTATTTATTCGGTTATGTTATTTGTTTGTTGAAATTTATTCTGAACGTTTTAAGGTTGTTTACTTGTAAAGGACTTCTCTCTTTTTCTTCCTCTTCCTCTCTCTCCCCCCTCCTCCTCTCTCTCTCTCTCTCTTTCTCTCTTGTGTACCTTTGCCACTGAATTTATCTGTAAAACTTGTGAAGGTCCTCCCAATAAACTCAGTAGAAATGAAAACAGCAAAACAAACTGCAGATACCTACATACGATCCTAACAGACAAATTCAACGACAATCAAAATAAGATACCAATCAGTAGAGAGAAAAGATAACCATTGAAGAGATGCAAAAGTAGCTACCAAACTGTCGATGCTAAAACAAATCAAACAAAATAATCTAATCGATTGACACTAAAGACCTATACTTAGGCTAAAATTTACAACTACACTAATTGCTGACAGTTCTTGCCTGAAGATTGCGGCAGCATAAAACTCTAGTCACAGGATAAATATCCACTTCAAATAAATTGTGTGTGCGTGTGCGCGCATGTGTGCATATGTGTGTGTACATGCGTGTGTGTGTGCGTGTGTGTGCTGTGCGCGTGATTGCACTGAATTTGAAGACAAATCTAATGACTTTGTAAATATGTAAAATAAACGTATATATTTCCTTATCATTTCAGGCAGTTCGATTTCATTCAAAATCGGAAGTCAGACATGCGCGAAGCGTTACCGAACTTGTCTTTTTTCGAGCCTCGTCAGAGCTGACGTGGCCATTTGGAGCGGCAGGAATCTTTATGGAGACAAATTAGTCGATTATCTTAAATTCTATTGCAAGTAAGTCAATTGATGTTTTAATTACTGAAAGATTGCAGGTTATTTTTGCTGGTGGAGGGGACACTTAAAAGTGTTTATTTACATTTTTTACATTTGACGGATATTTGTCCTCATCTAGTTTGGCGTAGTGGTTAAGAGCGCGGGCTACTAATCCCAAGATTCCGAGTTCGATTCCAGGCAGTGACCTGAATAATAATAATAATAATAATAATAATAATAATAATAATAATAATAATAATAATATCGAAAAATATCTTAGGAATGAGAACCCAGGTTCGAAATTTCCCCAAGACACCTGATGAAGGCTGGAGGGTATATCAGCCGAAACGTTGTGTTAACAACAAACAAGATGAGGACAAATATCCATCAAATGTAAATAATGTACACAATTCCTCATCTCTTAAATATGGAACTGTATTAAAGGTGTTTGTCGGTGTGGATTGCTGTGAAGTAGAGAAATGAGA
Organism: Octopus bimaculoides; assembly: GCF_046866305.1. Taxonomy (NCBI): domain Eukaryota; kingdom Metazoa; phylum Mollusca; class Cephalopoda; order Octopoda; family Octopodidae; genus Octopus; species Octopus bimaculoides. The sequence goes on along the minus strand of NC_142947.1, from coordinate 46,403,570 downwards.
GTGTGCCGTTGCGCGTTGTAGTGCACAGGGATACAATGTGGTGTGGAGTGATGCCTGTATTAGTGTGCGGTGACACGATGTGGTGTACTGGAGTGTGCACTGGAGTGTAACGGTACCGAGTGGGATGTAGTGTTGCCCTTGTCTTGTGTGGTGGTGTACAGAATTACACGGTAGTTTGTATCGGTGTTTCGTGATGTAGAGGATTAACGGTTGAAGTAGTTAGTAGCAGCGCCAGTAGTAGTAGTAGTATTAGTAGTAGTAGTAGTAGTATTAGTAGTAGTAGTAGTAGTAGTAGTAGTAGTAGTTGTTGTTGTTGTTGTTGTTGCGGTCATAAGGTCACGGTTTCGATTCCCAGACCGGGTGTTGTGAGTGTTTATTGAGTGAAAATACCTAAATTTCCACGAGGCTCCGGATAGGAGGGTGGTGGCGAACCCTACTGTATTCTTTCACCACGACCTTCTCTCACTCTTTCTTTCTGTTTCACTTGTACCTGTATTTCAAAGGGGCCAGCCTTGTCACCCTCTGTGTCACGCTGAATATCCCCCAAGAACTACGTATCTGTGGAACTACGCTCAGCGACTTGCACGTTAATTTCACGAGCAGGCTGTTTGGTTGATTGAATCAACTGGAACCTTCGTCGTCGTAACCGACGAAGTGCCACGATACATACATACATACATACATACATACATATATATATATATATATATATATATATATATATATATATATATATATATGTATATATATATACATACATACATATATATATATATATATATATATATACATACATATATATATATATATATATATATATATATATATATATATATATATATATATATATATATATATATATATATATATGGGAGAATGTACGAAAAAACAACAACAGACGAGGACAGGTGGTGTAAATAACAAAAGGATGTATTAGTATGACGCTCGGGAATACGGAAAGTCTTTGACGTTTCGAGCTACGCTCTTCAACAGGAAGAATACGGAGACAAGGAGAAAAACACGGAGAAAAAAATTGAATAGTGTTCAGTCAACGGTCAATCATAATAATGGCTGACCGGAAGTTAGAAATTCTTTTTTCAGGAGAGCTAAGAAAAGGGGGAGATAACAAACGGTGATCGAAGAACGAGGGGCTGTGTGTGTGGGAGATAGAATGCTGGTGATCTTGACGTATGTAGTGTGAAAATGGGGAAGGGAGAAAGGAGTTGGTCAGTTGTAGTGTGTGCGTGGTGTGATGCGAGGGTATTGGTGTGATGTGATGTGAGGGTGTTGGGAGGTGGGGAAGACATGGGTGGGGGTGGGGGTGGGGGTGGGGGTTAGGCTCAGGGTGGGGTAGAGGTAGGAGTATGTGGGTAGGGGTGGGGTATGTGGGTAGGGGGTGGGTGGTGGGTGTAAGGAATTGGATGGGGTGGAGTGGGAAGGTAGAGTAGGAGTGTGTTGGGGTGTGGTGGGATGAGCTTAGGGGTGTGTGATGTACAGAGAGAGAAATGACAAACTACAAACTCAGTTTCATGTAATATCTCATAATACGATAATACGGGTAGCAGCAGAGAACAGGTGTTTTGTTTGGTAAGTCATATAGGGGCAGTGAATATATTGCCCTGGCTTGTCTCTGGATCATGTCAATAGGACGGGTAGTGTCTGTGCAGTGTTGTGTAAGCCTCGTTGGCGCCAAAATACCAGGTTGCGTGATTGCCACCGAAGCAACTTTCCAATACTGGGTCCAGCAGGACGGCACCACGGCGAACATGGAAGCCGGGGACACAAGCCCCGAGTGAACCCGACCGCGGGTGGAATAATCTAATGCCTTGCTGACATTTTGCATGGGAAATAGTGATGATCTCCCTCAGTCATCACTGGACAGCCAACATATACAGACACTCTCACAGGGCGTCTATCTAAAATGGGCTTCACATTTTTATTAACTGACATAGTTCGTTTCTATTGCGCATATTTTTAAAGTAACCCCTCCTTTATACAACCGTGTTGTGGAGGCGCAATGACCCAGTGGTTAGGGCAGCGAACTCGCGGTCGTAGGATCGCGGTTTCGATTCCCAGACCGGGCGTTGTGAGTGTTTATTGAGCGAAAACACCTAAAGCTCCACAAGGCTCCAGCAGGGGATGGTGGCGAACGCTGCTGTACTCTTTCACCACAACTTTCTCTCACCGTTTCTTCCTGTTTCTGTTGTACCTGTATTTCAAAGGGCCAGCCTTGTCACACTGTGTCACGCTGAATCTCCCCGAGAACTACGTTAAGGGTACACGTGTCTGTGGAGCGCTCAGCCACTTGCACGTTAATTTAACGAGCAGGCTGTTCTGTTGATCGGATCAACTGGAACCCTCGTCGTCGTAACCAACGGAGTGCCAACACAATACAACCGTATTATTTAACATATATTCCATGACAAGCGATGTTTTTGTACTAACGTTGAGTCCCCTTCTCCAAATCCTTCGTGCGAACGTTGCACTTGTTAAGGTCGTCTTCTCCGTAAACAACTTGTAGCCTTCTGTGTATGTCAAGTAGACTGTACCTTAAGAACCCGCTGCTTCAGCCACGGATCCTTTATTTTCCTGCGCTGAAACAGAACAGGAAGAACAGTTAAAACAGGAAATGTTACATTAACAACATTTGTAATTTAAACTATAAACGTCAGTAAATAAAAATAGTTATGCTCTTTTTAACATCGCTTTTCTTACAATCCGCGTATATTATACATCTTTACCAATGTGTTTATGATTATCTTTCCTCGGTGAAACCACTGAGCAAGAAAGGGGACCAGCGTGGGGTGGAGGAATTTTCTGATTCTTTTGATAAATGATATCTTTGGGCCAACGAACATTTGGAGTTCTATTTTCCTTAGAACTAGTTAGTACTTAATAAATCATTTGTGTGTGCGTGTGTGTGAGTGTGTGTGTGTGTATACATATACATACATACATAAAGACATACATACATGCATACATACGTACATATATACATCTATATATACACATGTATATTCATTTATGTGTGTATATGTATACATGTGTATGTGTGTGTGTGGAACCTAAACGAAAATGAGGGAACGATCTTAACTCATTCTAGCCTGTGACATGTATTTGAACAAAAGATACGAGGCTAAATATATGCTCATATCAAATATACCAACGGTGAAAATCGAAAAAGGCTCTATAAAACGACACACAGCATAGATTCCTAATTCATTGCAATTATCTGCGCTTCCAGAAAAAGTAGACCAATGGCCTGGTCTCAATTGGTACCAGCTCTAAATACAAGAAGACAGGAGCAGTAAGCACGAGTTTCTACCTCAATAGTCGTCATCAGCACAACAATTTCTGAACCTTATATTTATCAGACTAGACACTTGTGTATGTATGTATGTATGTATGTATGTATGTATGTATGGATGGATGTATGGATGTATGCAAGTATATGTGTGTATGTAAATATATACACATATGATATATATGTATACGTGAGTATGTGTGTTTAATATATTTGCATATGCGTTAACTGAGAGACAGAGTGAGAGAGAGAGAGAGAAAGGGAGAGAGAGAGAGAGAGAGAGAGAGAGAGAGAGAGAGAGAGAGAGAGAGAGAGAGAGAGAAATACCGAAAGACAGATAGACAGACATACAGACAAACAGACAAATAGTTAGCTAATTTTACAGCATAACAACAAAAACAGTACTCAATACATGCGATAGCCGGTATTGAATTATCCAAACAACATCTGATAGCTGCGAAAATGAATGTAAACACAGTCAGTTCTGATAAGTATATAAATGCATAAATATACGGTTGTATGAGTCTATATGTTTCTATACATATCACTTTCTGTATTAAATCAATTAATGAACGTTTAATTGGAAACTAAACAGACTTACGTATTTTCTTAAACAATTTCCTATTTATCAGAGATGAAAAACGTGGTGCCGTCAGATATCTGGGTTAAATATGAAACCTTATCAAATGGTAGATATTTAATATGAAGAAGAAGGGAGGCGGGAAATGAGAACGCTTTTCTCGTTCAGACGGAACGCATAAAATTTCTCAACATTAATGAAACACTCGTGCATTATATGTGTGCGTGTGTATTCCTGCGCTCGTGTTCATATGACTTTTCTGTGTGTTCTATGTTTGCTTATGTCAATATATCTGTGTGTGAGAAAGAGAGAGTGTGTGTGTTTGTGTATTGATATGTACGGATATGTATATAAACCTTTGCTGTGTGTATATCCGGTGTTTTCACAACGATTCACCTTGTGTGAGGCCGAATTTTTCGTGTAACCGAGAGGAATGCAAGCGAAAATACAACTCAGGGAAATTTGAACCAAAACTCTCCTTCGCTACGCAGCGAGTGCATAAAAATCAACCCCATCCTTACCTTCTGTATATATACATATGCATGCATACATATATATGTGTATATATGTATGTATATATATATATATATATATATATATATATATATATATATATATATATATATATATATATATATATATCACACACACACACAGACACACACACACATATATATATATAAATATAAATATATATATCTGTGTGTGTGTGTGTGTGTACGTGTGTGTGTGTATGTATGTGTGTGTGCAGCTGATGATGGCAATGCATTTAAATTGATGCAATGATTGCATTGTTCAATTAAATGGAGCCGCTTGAAACGGTCGTACTGCGTCAGTACTTGATATCCTGTTGCTTATTTTGATTATACAAATATGTATATATATATATATCACGGTGGTGCACCAGCATGACCGCAGCCATTGGCTGAAACACATAAATAAATAAATATATATATATATATATATATATATACATATACACGCACACACACACACACACACATATATATATATATATATATATATATATATATATATATATATATATATATATATATATATATATATATATATATGTATATATATATGTACTATGTATTAGTTATTGGATTCATAAGAATCTATCTAGGCACATCAATGCGTAGGACGCCAAAAATGGCTAGGCACAATAACATATGGTTCACAGAGCGATAAATAAGAGGTAATTAGATTAATTAAAATAACTGTTTTGAAATAATAGTCTCCTCATCTCTTTGCTTCTAGCATGTCCGTTATGGACATTCCTTGTAATTTCTCCTTAAATTCTCATGTTATTTTTCAAAATACCGTTTATGCAAAAACGTCGGCAGGATCTGTCATTATCAAGGTATTATCTCACCTGTTTATACTTGTTTAAAATTTTACCTAAAGATGGTGGATTATATAATATGATGTCATCTTTGAATACATCAGTAACCCGCTACGAAACAGCTGTCGTGCATGTATACATAAATTCTTGTATACGTATATTAGAATTTATATGCCTACACACTCGCACAAATACACACACATGTATATATATATATATATATATATATATATATATATATATATATATATATATATATATATATACACATATATATATATTTATCTGTATGTGTGTGTGCATGTGTATAATACCTTTTATTAGCAACAGTTTGTCTTAAACTATGTTTGAAAAGGTAACACCCACTTTTTATTATTCTACAACAGGACTTGTTAGTTTATGCATATTAAATGTTATCACCAGAAATAGCCATTTTTATATAGTGTTTGGATACCACGCTGCATGGGTTCTTAATTGCTCACTTACACACAGAGATACACATGTGTGTCGAGGTATAATATATAGGTATGCATGTTTATATTTATGAAAATGTGCGTGTGTGTGTGTGTGTGTGTATGCATAAGGATGTGCACGCAAAATACACTAGGAAATGAGTGTATTAATTTTAAAATAACTATCAAATCACCTCAGATGCGGTGCTGTGTTTCGATTGCTAACTCAATTTCATCATCGAGGGAAATATTTGTATACATATTGTATCTTTTCAAAACAGCTTGCAGCTCTTCCATGCCGTTAATGGTGGAGTAGTAAGGTTGTTGTTACAACAACAGAAGCTGTGACTGCTATTCAATTGACTTCCAGTGTCAACAACCACTTCGTTTGTTATACGTACACAACTAATGTGTAATATATTCTATTCATAGATTTCTCGGTCGATTTTTAAAAATAAGATTAATACATATATTACTCAGTTCTATATTTAAGAGATGAGGAATTATTTACATTATTTACATTTGACGGATATTTGTCCTCATATTGTTTGTTGTTAACACAACGTTTCGGCTGATATAGCCTCCAGCCTTCATCAGGTGTCTTGGGGAAATTTGTTAACAACAAACAAGATGAGTACAAATATCCGTCAAATACAAATAATGTAAATAATGTATATATTACTAAATTTAAATTTTTATATAATTTTATAAAATAAATCTGAGTTCATAATCATCTTATGAAGTGGGTGAGGAATCGGTAAATGCAAAGTTCTATTTCAGGCTTGTTGGATCAAAGAAAGAAAGAAAAAAAACAATATTGAATGTTCCTCCTTTCTTTTAAGACTGCTGGGATGAGATTTGAGAGAGATCTATTTGCTCTATAATCCGGTTATGCGTCCACATAAAGGTCTCATCGATCACATGTGGGGAATGCATAACGTGTTCCCCGGATGTGTACTCAGATACGCATTGTGCTGTTTGTGGGGCTCGCTGTGTAATTCAGGTGTATATTGCATTGTTCAAGTGTATATAGTGATGATGTTCAGGTGCGAACAATGTTGTTCAGGTGTGTATAGAATTGTTGTTCAGGTGTATATAATGTTATTGCGCTGTATATAATGTTGTTGTTCAGGTGTATATAGTGTTATTAAAATGTGTCATAACATCCTTGTGGGTGTGGTTTAACAACTGCTTCGGTCATTATTTAACATCGATTATTTGTATTTATTGACATAATTGTTGCTATTATTGTTTGTTATCATTGTACTTGTTAGTGTTGTCATTACAGTTGTTGTTGTTGCTGCTGCTTTAGTACAACTAAAATTTAATTAAATCCTGCAGATATCAGCTTTTTTTTTACTAACAGATTTTTTTTTTTTTTTTTTTGTGAGGAGGTCAGTTTTTTTTTTTTTTTTTTTTTGTCTTCTGGTTTTCAATCACAGACATTCCGTGTCTTTCGGTTCGGAATTCCAAGAGAGTTTCAAAATACAAGAGGAAACTGAAGATGGCAGGAGAATACCTCGGCCAAAACGTTGTGACTGCAACGCTAAAGATGAAAACCTTGGCTTGAACACATCGCTGTATAACAGTGTCAATTTCACATCTTAGAAAGCCAGGCAAGATTTCGGTCCATGGGGTGGGGTCTTACTTGCAGAGATAGTGCGTTACCAACCTGTTTCTCTTTCATGAATGATGTGATATAATACGGTTGAGTGACACAGTTAAGGTGAGATGAATGGATGCGTGGGCTGATTGTGCAGAGGACTATAAAGCAGGTAATGCTGTTACCATCTGCAAAGAGAAGGCCATTAATACCCTCAGGCAAGAGTCTTGGGAACAAAACAGATCTCTGGGGTGCCCCCCCCCCCCCCGAGTTGATCGAATGTGGTTATGATAGGACCTCACCTGCTCGTGTAAACCATTGAGAATAAGAGAGAAACACAAGCAATTAGTACGCAAACAAAAATAATGTACACACACACATATATACATATATATATACCTACATATATATATATATATATATATATATATATATATATATATATATATATATAGAGAGAGAGAGAGAGAGAGAGAGAGAGAGAGAGAGAGAGAGAGAGCGATAGATAGATAGATAGATAGATAGATAGATAGATAGATAGATAGATAGATAGATAGATGTGAAAAATAAGAGTTTAAAATGCGCTGAATGTATAAATTTGAATAAAGCCAGTTTGTTTTTTTTTAATATAGGAGGGAAATATTCCTATTGTATATCTACGTATACGAAAATAAAAATACAAAATTATGCTTTCACATAACAAGGTTGATGAGAATGTCGGAATGTGTCTCATTCTGTCAATCTCTTTTTTTTTTTATCTCTTCTCTAACATTATGCTATTATGTGAGTGCACATCGCTACATGTGTTTTCATGTCGATATCTGTGTTTCTATGTCCATAATTATGCGTTTGTATCGCCTTGTCAAATCTGTGTCAAATATTATTGCTTATTGTGTTGTTGCAGGCAAGCGGTGCCAAAATATATTATGTGCGCTGAGTGTGGGTCGACGATCCCGCTGCAGCCCAGTGCAATGTGCATGAAAACGGAACCAGTAAATTCTTTTGTTGGAGGTAAATGTAGAACAATGAAATATAATTCCCTTTCCCTCCATATTGTATTCCAGCACCACCACCCCCGTATCGCCATTCCAATCAACACCCAACCTTCATTACAATCACCACTATTCTACAACAGGAACTATTTCAACAAAATGGTAACAACTCGCCAAAAGTGAAGGTCTTAATCCGATTCTTTTCTTGAAATAAATCAAAGAGTTCATAAAGCGGCAAACTGGTGGAGCCGGTGGAGCATCGGATGAATGGGCCTTCGGTATTTATTGCGGCTTTATACAACTGGTTTCAAACTTTAGCAAAGGGTCGACTATTTCGCGGGGGAAGGGAATATAAGTCGATTACATCGATCCCAGTGTTCATCTGGTGCTTATTTGATCGACCCCGAAAGGATGAAAAGCAAAGTCGGCCTCGGCAGCATTTGAACTCAGAACGTAAGAGCGGAAGAAATGACGCAGAGCATTTTGTCCGGCACGGTAACGATTCTGCCGGCTCACTGCCTTCCGACTTTGTACAATTTGAGATCAAATCCCGCCGAGCATTCGATTGCTTTTTATTCTTCCGGGTGCCATATATAAAGTGCCAGATTAAAGTAGTGGACTGGCGAAATCACTAGAGCGTTGGACGAGATGTCTTTTAGAATCTCTCCCAGAATTTTGTGTTCTGAGTTCAAACCTTGCTAAAGTCTAATCGTATAGTAGACTTAATCCATCGCCCAGTTTTCCACCACCACCAGTTGGCACATATGGTTCTGTTGGCAGAGGCCACGCTGTTGCAAGCATTCAGGTCATTGAATACTATGTAGAATGAGATCCCCGTTGACATGTCATTGGTTTGTTATTGTAGCTACTTAATTTAAGTGTACTGATGTAGGCGACCAAGGGTTGTTGGTTAACAAAGCTATACGTTTTACAGCAGACGTGGAGTTCAAATCCTGCAGGTATTATTACATTTTCTGCCTTCTCTTCTACATTCAACATACACACATTAATGTATATGCTTACACACCCACACACATACATTTATATATGTAAACTGAATATTCATTTCATGCCGCTGTCATCTTCAGGCGAGAACTGTTACAACTTACCGTCCATTTATTCCTTGCGGTTTATGACTGCTGACATTTTTTTTTTGTATGTTGGTTGTCTGTTGTTTTCTTGTCTCTGGATTGACTACTTTGTAGTTTAACGTTTTCCTTGAATGTGTTAGGTAGCCATGTTGGATGTTTGCATGCGTTCTGTTATGCTATATCTTTTACTGAACTTACTAAGAATGAATTAGTTTTTTCCATATCATTTTTATTTGTTGAATCTACACATTAAACTCGTTAAGGTCATTTGAGATCAATATGTGCTTGTGTATTTCGGTCAAGATTTTCTTTTATTAAAATATATTTGTTTATGGGAAAAAACATTATTTTAGGAGAATTATAGATTCATGGTCGAATGATTTTGTAAGCGATTGTGTGTGTGTGTGTATCTGAATACTAATTAAATAATTCAAGGCAGACAAATAAGCACTGATTAAAATAAAGTTGCTTAGATTTATACTTAACTCGCTTCAGTGCATGCGTGTGTTCTTCAGCAAAACACTTCATTTCACATTACTCCAATCTACTCAGCTGGCAAAAATGTTCAGCGACGGACTGGCATCCCGTCCAGTGGGGGGTGATACACACGCCACAGAATCCGAGAAACCAGCCTTATGAAACTATAACTCAGGGCGGACTTTTGATCCTTTTTTGAATTTCCGAGAGTAATGTTCGTTGATATGAACATTCTAGGTTGAACTCTTTGGAGACATTTATTAGGGTGTTTCTGAATCCAATTTTAATTCGTGTTTATCCATATTTTGAGAAATAGTTACGCCATCGTTTCTTTATAGATCTATGGACATTTTATTCGTTTATTCCTTCACCGACATTTAGTCCTGTTTTTTCACGTTTCGCTCCGTTGTTGCATTTCATGCTAAAGTTGAAAGATGTACATCATCTTCTTTTTTCACTGGGTTGAGTTATGGAAGAGACGAGTATTTCTATCTGGTGATTTTAACTATGCACGTGTTGTGTATTTATTTCTTTGGAGATTCTGCAGAAACGAGTAAGGCAAAAATCATCTTACCATAAATAATTGCTATAACATATCCCATGATATACAAAATGTACACACAAACAATTCTTGAAATTGTTTAATCTTGACCAAAACAGATTTAAAAAAAAAAAAACTATATCCATATCAAAAGATATAACTGAACCACTTCGCCTTGTTGTAACAGTCTCCGCCTGAAGATCGATGCGGCATAAAACTTGAGTCGCGCGATAACTAACTAGTTTAAAGGAACCATATACTTTACATGTATTGAGTACTCTCTTCTTCATGCGTCCGATACACATCAACGTTTGAAAAATATGAGCGTAAGCATGTGTGAGTATATAGACATACAAACACGCAAACATATATAAATGTAGGTTTATATACGAATTTATATATGTATAATCCTCTTTCTCTTTCTTTCACTTTCTCTCAGTCAATGTCATAGAATTAATTATAATGATTTAATTAGTGCCATTCTGTAATTATCAAATCTGACTCTTTCTCAATGTGTTATTATTTGCAGCTGTGTTATCCGGGTACTTCACTGATGTCAAGTGTGTTCGCTTTTGGATGAATTACCATGAACACTGCTTGGTTCCCTTATATGAACCTCCAGAAAATACCAGGTCAGTTAATATATATATATATACTTTCGCTGCTACTGTTGACGATGATGATGGTGATGATGATGCTAATGCTACAGCTGATGGTGATGATGATGATGGCTGTGTAGAGCACACAAAAAATAAATGACATGTATAGGTGCAGGAATGGCTGTGTGGTCAAGAAGCTTACTTTAAAACCACAGGGCTTTTGGGTTCAGTCCCACTTTACAGCACCTTGTGCAAATGTCTTCCCCTATAGCCTTCAGCTGACTAAAGCACTGTGAGTGGATTTGATTCTTTCATAAAAGCGTTTCGTTGTGAAACTGGTTTGTTTCTCTTTAATAGACGGTCACCAAAAGAGTCAATGTTGACCCCTAGGGACACATGTGACCATCCAAGGAGTCTCGACAAAAGCACCTGAAAAGACTTTGAACGTTAAGGGTACTGGATTATTTAGTGAACAGAATTTTAAAGAGGGCGGTATTTTACCGTTAAAACTCACTAATTTCTAATCAAAATATAGATGCAGTAATTAGTATTCACCAAACACATATTTCACATTAAGTATTCTTCTGATATCATTATAATAGGACTGATAGTTTTATTGTTTTTTTTTTCAATTTTGTTAAGTATTTTCATTAAATTTCTTTAAATATTTCTAATAAGAAAGTGTTCAATTAGTATTTATTTTATCGACCTCGAAAGAACAAAAGGCATAGTCGACCGCGGCGAGATTTGAACTCACACGCAAAGTCGACTCTGCCAATACGTGTGTGTCTGTGAGAGAGAGAGAGAGAGAGAGAGAGAGAGAGAGAGAGAGAGAGAGAGAGAGAGAGAGAGAGAGAGAGAAAGAGAGAGAGAGAGAGAGAGAGAGAGAGAGAGGATGCAAGAAATGGCAGAGATTTCAGTTAACAAGTAATAATCCATAAATGAAGTTTATTTCGTTAGCTCTCTTTTCTGAAAAGCATGAACGCCACATCTTCCTTTCCATGTCGGTGACACTTTTTATAAACAAACACTTTTTTTCTATTCCAGCGTTCTGACAGCCATTGTTGAGTGTTACAGTATCTACAGAACCGATTTTGACAATTGTGGTGAAAACGGTTTCATTGCCATGATAATGAGGGCAACTCATTTCGCTCCGATGGGTTCAACGCTTGACGTAGATCTTTCAGTAAGTATCTATTGATATTATACAGATTATATGGTATTATATTGAACAGAAGGATTAACCATATTAGTTAAACTGTAATGCATTTTGTGTTGTGTTTTAAAAGGTTTTTGATGATGGGTTCCTAAGACTTGCAAGTGCTTACAATCTCTGTGTAACTAACTGCGACTCCGTCGGTTACCACAACGAGGGTTCCAGTTAATCCGATCGACAGAACAGCTGCTCGTGAAATTAACGTGCAACTGGCTGAGCACTCCACAGACACGCGTACCCTTAACGTAGTTTTCAGGGTATTTCATCATGACATAGAATGTGACAAGGTTGGCCCTTTTGAATTACAGGAACAACTCATTTTTGCCAGTGAAGTGGACTGGAGGAACGTGAAATGAAGTGTCTTGCTCAAGGGTACAACGAGCTGACCGGAATCGATCTCACTTACCTTACAATCGTAAGCCTAATAGCTGAACCACTAAACCACGCGCCTTTATAAACTCTATGTGATTACAAAGAGAGGGATCGGTTCGATCAGTTTCAATTGAAGGCAGGTTTAGAGAGGGCACGGGCCAAAACTACGTGCCCATCTCCTCCATTGGTCATTTGAAGCTTAAACAGTGTTACGTGCTGGCTGCTGGTGCCTACCGGCGAGTATTTAAAGGGAGATTTGGCAGGATGGTCATTCGCCCGCTGACATTTGTTGGCGCTGCATATCGTGATTCTCTGAATGAACATTTTCCAGAGAGATGGCTCGGGTCTCGTGGGCCAATTGAATGGGCACCACGGTCACCAGATTTAACTCCCGTGGACGTTTTTTCTTCTGAGGCTACATTAAATCCCGTGTGTATTCTGAAAAGATTCGTGACCAAGCACATCTTCAAAGAATTATTGAAGCGTGCAAACAAGTCAACAGCAACGAAGAGCTATTTGAGAGGGTTCATTGCAAGTTCAAATTCCGTATGAACACTTGTTTAGAGCTACATGGCCATCACTGAACATTTGTAATGAATTACCTACTATCAAAAAAAGCATATTTGATATCTCCCATGGTGCATGGCTCTGTGGCCACTCCGTATAATACTTTATATTATAATATAATATTAGTACCAAGAATTATAATATAATTTAATATTAGTATTAGAAGGCTAGTGGAATCATTAGCACACTGGGCGAAATGCTTAGCGGTATTTCGTCTGCCGTTACGTTCCGAGTTCAAATTCCGCCGAGGTCGACTGTGCCTTTCAACCTCTCGGGGTCGATGAAATAAGTACCAGTTATGCACTGGGGTCGATGTAATCGACTTAATCCCTTTGTCTGTCCTTGTTTGTCCCCTCTGTGTTTAGCCCCTTGTGGGCAATAAAGAAATAAATATTAGTATCAATACAAAACATACTTCTGACATAATGACATAATTTATGATATTTAATAAGATTAGATTTACTCCTGAGTTCTAATCCAGAGTGAAGCTTATCTTTCATATTGAGTGTATAGATACCAGTAATATATTCAGGCTTTCCGCTAATCCACTAGAGACAAAGCTTCTGAAGAATTTGTTGATATTGTTTCATTCAATTTGTTTTTCTTTCTTTTTACTTATTTATCTTTTCTTCGTTTTGCAGAAAATAACGCAAGAAGGTAAAAACGTGGAATAAGATTTACGCAGATATAAAGAGTTGATTTTTTATATATATATATATATATATATATATATATGTATTATATATATATATATACACGCACACACACACACACATATATATATATATACATACATATAGACATACAGATATACATATATATATATACATATACACATACATACATATATACACACATATATATAGACATATATATACATACATATATATACCTGTACACACACACACACAAAATTGATAACACATCATTAAACTCTAAACTTTATTACAATGCAAGAAATCCTGAAGGAACAATTTGTGTGTATATTCAAAATTAGATAAAACGATCGCTGAGAACAGCATATTCTGAATAAAAAGCAATTTCCCAGAGAGATCATAGTTTCTCCTCTACAGCTGTTTCGATAGCGTTCACTAATCGTAACATTAAAACAACTGATGAAGAGAATTAAATAAGGAATATATGCTTTTTACTTTATCTATGGTACTTGTTTGATGGAGGAGGGACATAAGTAAAATGGCTGACAGAGCGATCTGCTTGCTTAACTATTAACTGGAAACAAAGGATATGTATATTATATTGTCTCAAAAATAAAATTTTACAAATTACAAAATAAACAAGCAATTACAAAATTGGTTTTAACGAACACACCATGTAACTAAATGGTTGTTTCAATTTTCTTAACTGTTTGAAGCCAAATTTCAAGCCTCCACCCCCACTCCTCATATGAAACGCTTCTTATTCAGCCATGTTGTTTTTTCTTCCCCCCCACCCGTATTAAATATTGTTTGAAAATAAAGCAAATATAAATTTTGGAGTTTCTTTCTTTCTTTCTTTCTTTTGTTTTCGTCATCATCATCATCGCTGATTTAATTTCTTATTGATTAGCTTTTGTTTCTTTCAAATATTAGACTGCGGCCATGCTGGGGCACGACCTTGAAGAATTTTTAGTCGAATGAATCAACCCCAGTACTTATTCTATTGGATCTCTTTCACTGAACCGCTAAGTTACAGGGACGTAACCACACCAACACCGGTTGTCAAAAGGTGGGGGGGGGGCAAACACACACTCATATATATATATATATATATGTATATATATATGTATATATATATACGACGGGCTTCTTTCAGTTTCTGTCAACCAAATCCATTCACAAGGCTTTGGTCGGCCCAAGGCTAAATTAGAAGACACTTAGTCAAGGTCTCACAGTGAGCTGAACCAGAAACCATGTGGTTGGGAAGCAAGTTTCAAAACCACACAACCATGCCCGTGCCTCTCTCTCTCTCTCTCTCTCTCCCTCTCTCATATATATATATATATATATATATATATATATATATATGTGTGTGTATATATATTTATTTATTACATAAGGCAGCAGGCTGGCAGAAACGTTAGCACGCCGGACGAAATGCGTTGCTGTTGTATTTGTTTGGAATACCTGACTTCCTAGACAGGTAGCCTTCATTATGGATGAAAAGGAAACCTGTGGCCTCATATAAACCAGAAGAATCTATGCTGATAGTTGTAGGAAGAGAACCAGGAATAAAAGTTGGTGCATTTAAGTGAAGGGAGAGAACTTATGGCATCATAGATTATGGGAATGAAGTTCTCAAAGACAAAACAACACAAAGTTAACAGAAGAAAGTAAGTTTATTAAGTGATAAACTCGACCAAATGTAAAAAGCCAATATTTAAAGAAGGTGAACAATAGCTGCAGTGAATACGAAAGATAAACCAACCACAAGGTAACCACTCATGTACAGAGTGTTCAGTTTGAAGCCAGTTGCCCAGTCCCAGGCCTGAAACAGAAAAAAACAGAATCACATTCAGCCATTGCAAAACATGGGAGATTAATTCTGGAAGTCCTGTACTTCACATTCTTGTGCAGGGGTTCATGATTTGGAATCGACAAAAGTAGTACTGGGGCTTCCGAAACAGGGTTTGCAATTTTAAAACGGTGAAGTATAAAATATATAATTACCTAGTTACATGTAATTAGTCAAATACAAATGCTTTTAATTGACATTGAAAATTAGGGAAATGTGTTCCTTAAACCCTTTATTTCTGTTGAAATACACAGCGCTTGTAGCAATTATTTTTGAAAATAATAAAGAATTTAGTAAAATAACTGGTATTATTAAGAATAATGAGAAACTTTGATGGAAGTTTTTACTTAAGATCACCTTAGAAAAGAAGGTTTGTATCACAGAATTTGGTGCAATCTCAGTCGACATTAAAAGGGTTAAAATCAGAATATAGTAATCCCTTGCCATATCAAGGTTTACCTATCACACACTCAGCACATTGCAGATTTTTCTGGCTAATATATTCTTTTATTTGTTTCAGTCATTTGACTGCGGTCATGCTGGAGCACTGCCTTTTTAGTTGAACAAATCAATCCCAGGATTTATTCTTTGTAAGCCTGGTATTTATTTTATTGGTGTCTTTTGTCGAACCACTAAGTTATGGGGAAGTAAACACACCAACATCGGTTGTCAAGCTGGTATGAAAAAGGGTTCTTGGTAGTGAAAAAATGAGAAAATAGGGCACCAGTGACTCTGTCAGGGAAGTGGAGGCAAGTCGATCAAAACGAAATTCAGTAAGGATCAATATAAATGAGTGAGAAGAAGAAAAAGGGGCGAATGAAAGGGAGAGAAAGTGTGGGTTACAAAACAGGAAATGTTTAGGGACTTACCAAATGCCTGAGGCCATTGAATAAGTGATATAACAGAGGAAATATCACGGTGTACTTGGCAGCTATGATTAAGGCTGGGTTCAAATTCATCTGTTTCACCATGTCAACATAGTAAGGGAAGTCATGGGGTAAAACTAAGACCCCTAAGGCCAGGCCAGTCATACCTGCAACAAAACATAAAAATCATTTGATAAAGGGTCTTTGATCAACAGTTTTGGCTCCTAGTTTTCTTTTCAAACTTTGTTTACTCTTTTACTTGTATTAGTCATTGGGCCGCGACCATGCTGGGGCACTGCCTTGAAGAATTTAGTTGATTAAATCAACTTATTCTATTAGGGATGTAAATAAACCAGCTGTCAATCGGTGGGAGACATACATACACACACACACATACTCTCACATGCATACAAACACACATGTATTTTCTTACACATGTACACACACTCACACATGCTCCAACATGCATACAAACACATACTTTCCCATGATATGCTTTTGCAGTTTCCATTTACCAAATTCCTTTACAAAGCATTGGTGAGTCTGGGGCCAGAGCAGAAGACACTGTGCAGTGGGACTCAACTGGAGACCAATGGTTGGTGCAAGTATGGGTAAGGGGCAGGCATGACTAGGAGACAAAATAAGGGATTCAGTGACTCAGTGACAATTGTCAGGTTAACGTACCATTCCCAAAGAGGTGAAAAAAGGAAATGATATTTGCAGACAAAACATTAGAGAAATTAATGTTTTGAGGTGAGAGATGGACTGTGTAGTTTGGGAAAGAGAGTCATCATTGGAAACTTCACCTCTCTCATGCCACATGGTTCCCAAGTTCAGTTCCACTGCATGGCACCTTGGGCAAGTGTCTTGCTGTTATAGTGCCAGAGCAACCAAGCAAAGCTTTGTGAGTGGATTTGACAGAGAGAAACTGAAGGAAGCCCATTTGTGTGTGTGTGTGTGTGTGTACGTGCGTGTGTGAGTGTATATACAAGTTTGTATGCCATCATCATCACCACATCAGTTTTCCATGCTGGCATGGGTTGGACGGTTTGACTGAGGACTGGCAAACCAGGAGGCTGCACCAGGCTCCAATCTGATCTGGCAATGTTTCTATAACTGGATGCCCCTCCTAACGCCAACCACTCCGAGAGTGTAGTGGGTGCCTTTTACGTGCCACTGGCACAGGAGCCAGTCAGGTGGTCCTGGCATCGACCATGTTCGAATGGAGCTTTTTACATGACACCAGCACAGAGAGCTAGTCAGGTGGACCTGGCATCGACAATGTTCGGACGATGTATTTTGCGTGCCACCAGAACGGGAGCTAGTCAGGAGGCACTAGCTACAGCTACGATTTTGATTTTACTTGACTCAACACGTCTTCTCAAGCATATTATATCACCCGACACATCAAGGGTCCTCTTAAATGGGCTGGACATGCAACCCTGGCATCGACCATGGCTGTGATCTCACTTTCGTTACCAAGTCGTGTGTGTGTCTTTGACTGGTCCTCAAATGACTGTTGTAAATGAATGCCATTTGTTTCCAATATTCTGCAAAAGACATCCAGGTTGAGTATGATGAAGAAATTTTTTACTTACCAGCAGAAAGGACGATTCCAGTTGCACGGTGAGCCACGGACAAAATAGATGTCAGCTGCGGTCTGGAATGGAGGAATTCGGGGGAAGAAAAACGTGAAATCTAAATAACTGAGAAACTAAAATGATAAACATTTATTTTTAACACGGTACTCTTCTCTTTGTTTCAGTCATTGGACTGTGGCCATGCTGGAACACAGCCACGTGGAGTTATTTCTAAGCCTACTACCTGTTTTATAACTTTAGTACCTTTGCTAAGTTATGGGGATGTTAACAAACCAACACTGGTGTCACGCAGTGGGACTGAACTCATAACCATGAGGTTGGTAAGCAAGCTTCTTACCCCACAGCCACTCCTGCGCCTATGTACGAAAATATAAATAAGAGAAAAAGGATCAAGCAGCAGGTGTATGGGATTCAGTTAGAACTGCAACAGATTGGCCAAAGTAACAGAAAAGCAGTCTTTTACGGCTCGCAACAGAAGACCCAAGTCTAAGAAATAAAAACTGTTTGACATTTGCTGCTGTATATTAGATCGGAGTCCTAAAGGGAAACCCTGGTCTAAATGGTGCAGCTTTGGCACCAATAGATATAAACTGTGGCACCAAACACAAAAAGTACCAATTAATGCAGGAAAATATTTCACAGAAAAGAGACAGGTGAACTGAGACCAGAGAGAGTTATGGGGAATATAAACATGAAAGGGCATTTGGAAGCAGAATGCCTTGTTTCGTAAACGTGGAATGCAATAATATTATTTACTTGTAGATGGTCAGATGAGGTGACATTGGCCTCTTCAGTCGTTTATTTTTCTCCCAAAAATATTTCATGTCGTCATACGATCGTTCAGAAGTGGAGGCCATCACAGCAGGAATTCTGAAAAGGCAAAAAGCAAAAATATAATAGAATTAAAAATCAGATTCATAATCAAAAATATCAGGTGAGTGACATATACAATGTAAGATTCAGATGGGAATTGAAACTGGAACCAACGATTAATTATACAACAGATATTCTTTTCTACTCTAGGCACAAGGCCTGAAATCTAGCTGCATTGCAAAAGTCGGCATTACTTGGAACTGCATGTATATTGTGCAAAGTACAGTCTGTCTGAGGTCTTTGTTGTCATTTGACAAACAGTACAAATCCCCGGTAGACACAATATCTTCAATCAACAACCTCACAATATCGGATACTGTATCATATTTATAATGATGATAACGAGACACAAAACCAGCAATTTTAGGAGGGGGGGGGGTAGTCAGTTACATCAACCCCCAAAAAGATGAAATGCAAAGTCAACCTCAGTGGAATTTGAACTCAGAACATAGAGATGAAATGCCACTAAGCATTTCTTCCGTGTGTGCTAATGTTTCTGCCAGCACACACCACCTCAATAATGCAAAATTATGGAAACACAAATTTACTATGTTCTTTCACTGCCACTCCATGGTTTATTTCCGTATGGAGGCAAAGTGGCCGAGTTCCTTTTGAGTGTTGGGCCCCATGGAGGCAATGACTGACACCTTTGGCATTATGTCATGCTTGAGAAGAAAACCCATCAAGCAAAGCAAAGTTGCAGCTGTGACACATACAGGTGTTATGCAAATTGACACCCGTGCCAGTGACATGTAAATGCACCCTGGTGTCACATAAAAGCACCCATTACACTCTCGGAGTGGTTGGCATCAGGAAGGATATCCAGTCGTAGAAAACCAAGCCAAATCAGGCTGGAGTCTGGTGCAGCCTTCCAGTGTGCCTTAAAACCCAATTCAGTACGTATAAACTTCACTTGTAACTTACCTTGTATTAAGGAGAGCAAATGGCCGCTGGAACAGACACTGCTGTTGCACAACTGACCTGTTGTAGAAAATAATAATAAAATAAGGGTATTATTTGTGACATCAGGATGATAAAGGAAGATTAAACCCAGCTAATCCATTTGCTAATCTACAATCAATGTTTTTTTTAGTAAAGTTAAAAGCAATTTCCCAAAACCTCTGTTAATGTCAATACTTCTAAAAGCCGTGTCAGGCCAATAACATTGTATATAAGTAAGGCCTGAATCCTAAAAGGTGGCTGACACTAAGTGACTGAAAGCATTCAAGACTCCATGGTATGGCAAGTTCTGTGAATCAGTTTGACAGCATGTAGAATGAATCCTTAGGTACTGGAGGGGATAGGAGTGGAATGAAAGTTGGTGATGGCAGGCAATGTAAACTGCATCAGGCCCTAAATATTCACATGCACACCTTTAGATATACATACATGCATACACGTTTGTGTGTATGCTTATATACACAGAGGCAACTTCAGGCACCATGTACATATATAGAGACCTTTAGATACTATAGATACACATATACACCTTGGTAATTTATACACACACAGATCATATGTACACACACACACACACACACACACACACACACTTTATTAATAAAGCTGCAAAGACATCACAAAAACTGCTACTCAGAGTTTCATATTTCTGTTCGTCGGACAGAAAAGCTGTCTAATGAACAGGAACATGAAACTCTGAGTAACAGATTTTGTGATGTCTGACCAACTTTATTAATAAAGCATATTACTCTACCTCCGGTATTCGAGTACTATTTTTTCCACCTTGTTTCACATTTACATGCCTACTCTGGTATATATATATATATATATATATATATATATATATATATATATATATACATACAAAGATCAAGTTTCCATACACAGTTCTTGGTGAGCTATACCTAAACAGCCCCCAAATGCTACAGACGTCCACAAACACATGTACTGTCTACTTAAAGATATGGCCTCGGTTGCTTAGCAACAGTTTCAGATGCTATATCCATACACAGCCAGTGTTGTAGATACTTGAGACTACAGCATCGATGCTACATGCTATATATATATATATATATATATATATATATATATATATATACTACAACACAGCCAATTAATTCAGATAAAAAGAAGCTAATATAAGAGATAAAGAAGAGAAACGGAAAATTTCATCTGAAGAATGTGTTAACTAATTCTGTGGAGTATTTTTCTCATTGAGAAGACATTCAATACAACAACACAAACCTTGACCTTACTTCGATGAGTGGCAGAGTTAGTACACTTCCTGCAGTGAAGTTGTTAGATAACTGGCAAGGTGAATGACCTAGCTTAGAACGTAGCCTGGCAGCAGTATTAGAGATAAAAGAATGTATATATATATACATATATATATATATATATATATATATATATATATATATATATATATAAACATGGCTGTGTGGTAAGAAGTTTGCTTCCCAACCACATGGTTCCAGCCTGGGCAAGTGCCTTCTACTTTTTAGCCTCAGGTCAACCAAAGCTTTGAGTGGATTCAATAGATGGAAACTGAAAGCAGACCATCATGTGTGTGTGCATGTATATATATACATATATATATATATAAATATATATAATATAATATAATGTAATATAATATATATACATATATATATAATATATAATATAATATAATGTAATATAATATATATACATATATATATCTACAGCAAATAAGTGAAGGTGCATGGCTCAGTGATTAGAGTGTTGAGTTTACGATCATGAGGTTGTGAGTTCAAATCCCAGACCGGGCTGCATGTTCTTGAGCAAGACACTTTATTTCACATTGCTCCAGTTCACTCAGCTGTAGAAATAAGTTGCGACGTCACGGGTGCCAAGCTGTATTGGCCCCTTTGCCTTTCCCTTGGATAACATCGGTGGCGTGGAGAGGGGAGACCGGTATGCATGGGCCACTGCTGGTCTTCCATAAACAACCTTGCCCAGACTTGTGCCTTTGAGGGTAACTTTCTAGGTGCAATCCCAGGGTCAATCATGACCGAAGGGGATCTCAGTACAGCAAATAAGAAAATGGAGAAGAATGATGAAAATAATGAAGAATTCAATAAAATAATTTTGTCCTTATAAAGCAGATATTTGGAACATAAGCAACCAAGAGATTTCAATGGAAATCTTTAATTTAAATCACTTTAAATTTGTATCATAAAACCAGGAGCAGCCTCAAGCAGGTTGGTACCCCACCCCACCCCAAAAAATAGGATATATTCTTAGGTATAAACTCATTTAGATTTTTATCAGTCGAGCAAATCGACCCCAGGACTTATTCTTTGTAAGCCTAGTACTTCGTATAGTGTACTCTTTGGCAGAACCGTTAAGTTACAGGGGCGCAAACACATCAATATCGGTTGTCAAACGATGGTGGGAAAAACATACACACACATACATATATATATATATAGGACGGGCTTCTTTCAGTTTCCGTCTATCAAATCGAGTCACAAAGCTTTGGTCGGCGCGAGTATATACAAGACACTTGCCCAAGGTACCACGCAGTGGGTTGGTTGTTTATCTGTTTTGTTTTTTTTTATCAGAAAACATTGCGTTATGAGTTCAAACCTCACTGACGTCAACCTTGCTCTTCATCCATTCGGGATTCGCTAAAATAAAGAAAGCACCGGTGCAGGGCGAAACTTGGCTGAATTGTAAGAGCATCATACGAAGTTCTTCGCAGTACTCTTTCCAACTGTTCGCTCTCGAAATTCTTGGGTCATAGAATAATTCCTTTACCGAGTTTAACCCTGCCAATACCAAAACCACTCTGTCCTTTGCTTATCTGTAATAAAGCCCACCCTCTGTACCAGGTCTCTCCGACATGAAGATAACTAGCTTCTCTTCTTTTCGCCCAAACCCTGAATAATAATAGAATTAAAGGTCCGTGGGTGGGCGCTGGCCCTCCATCCATGACTTAACTGGAAAATAAACAGAAAAGCCAACGAAGCCAACCTAAGGCTATCGATTTTGCAGCAAAACTTGACGAAGGTCAGGGAGATCAATTAGAGGACGCGGTTAATTGCGTTTAACTAAATTAGCGATGGGAGGTGCTGTTATTAATAAACAGGGTGGGAATGTGAGTGTGTGGCTGTCATACCTTCCTATTAATGTAATCTAAATGAGACAATACATAAATAAACAACAAATGTAAACAAATAATCAGTTTCTTTACCTCAATAACAACGACATGGTCGTTTCCTTTCGGTTGGAGCACGCTTATCTTCTGCGCATGCCCACCGGAACTTCTACAACCTGTTCGTTATTCCGTCATTCTTTTATAGGCTTATTTCCCTGAGATTCCGTTGACGTGGTTAGTTTACCTGCAAGAAATAGCAGTCAAATCCTATCCTACTGTCTGTAAAAATAGAAGGATTCTCTTACCTGTTTGTTTATTTCTTCATTCTGTCATTCTATTCCACCATTCTTATATCGACTCACTTACCTTATAGAGACAAGACTTCTGACGTGGTCAATCGATCTGCTAGAAATAGTAGTCAAATATCTTCCAACTCACTCCCTAATTCCTTTAAAAATAGAAGGACAAGGCATTGCAGCCTATTCGTCATGCTATTCTTTATTTTGCTTCTATTTTTATTTTTACTTTTATTTTATGTCCATTTTACTTATTTTGCGTCTTTTTTATTTCTTCTTTTTTCTATTTTCTTTTTGTATTTATGTTTCTGATCTCGATAATTATGTGGAAAAACCTATGTTTTTATTTCACATAATAATTTCTTTTTTAGGAAAAGTAATTAGTGTTATTTTCATAATTAGAATTAGTAGATTTGTTACACTTTCGTAGACTGAGAGTGAGATGTGGTGAGGAGCTAACGCAACAGTCGAAGTAGTTCGGCTATTTCCGGCATTCTTCGGTATTTTTTAACCAATTGAATCTTTTTTTTATCTTTTCCTTGTTTCAGTCATTAGACTGCGGCCAAGATGGGACACCGTCTTGAAGAATTTTAGTCGAACAAATCTACCCCAGAACCTATTTTTTTAAGCCTGGTTCTTATTCGATCGGGACGTAAATATACCAACACCGGTTGTCAAATGGCGGTGAGGGTACAAACGCACGCACACACACACAAAGGCACGACGGGGTTCATTCAGTTTCCGTCTACCAAATCCACTCACTGGGTTCTCGTCAGCCCGAGGCTATACTAGAAGACACTTGACCAAGGTGGCTATGTGGTAAGACGCTTGCTTCCCAACCACATGGTTCCGGGTTCAGTCCCACAGCGTAGCACCTTGGGCAAGTGTCTTCTGCTATAGCCTTGGGCCGACCAAAGCCTTGTGAGTGGATTTGGTAGACGGAAACTGAAAGAAGCCCGTCGTATATATATATATATGTTTGTGTTTGTGCTTGTCCACCCCACCATCACATGACAACCGATGTTGGTGTGTTTCTGTCCCCGTAATCTAGCGGTTCGGCAAAAGACACCGATAGAATAAGTACCGGGCTTACAAAGAATACATCCAGGGGTCGATTTCGTCAACTAAAAAGCGGTGCTCCAGCATGGCCACAGTCAAAATGACTGAAATAAGTAAAAGAATAAAAAAATAAAAAAATGAATATTATTGATGAAGAGAAATATTTATGGAAATATTTAGGCATAGAGAAACAGAAATAAGAATTACAGAACCCGGCCGCTAATTTTTTTTCCCACGACAGTTCCGGACCCCAGTTATGAACTCATTTGCATACAGCCAATCAGAGCTCAACTATCAAACTAATTTATGAGCACATAAGTGATGGGCGATTAAGATAAGGTCACGTGGGTAGGGAATGACCATGCTTCTTTTCTCTTTTAAGAATGCTTATTGTTCTTGTTCTTGTTCCAACCATGGCTACCTCTGCGTAGTTATTTGTGTTCTTGTTGTTAACTTTGTAAAACAGTAACGGGAGAGGGTTACGAGCACATCACCCTCTACCCACATTTTTCCCATCTGTGCACATACGAAACCAAAAGAAAGAAGAGAAAGTGTGTTTGGTATTTCTTCATTTTGTTCGAGGAGTAGCGTAGCAGGTAGCGTGGCCGAGCGGTCTAAGGCGCTGGTTTAAGGCACCAGTCTCTTCGGAGGCGTGGGTTCGAATCCCACCGCTGCCAAGAGCAGTTTTTTTTTCTTTTATAACAGATGCAGTCGTGTCAATACTGTAACAAGCTTGTTTCCCAACCACGTGAATCCAGGTTCAGTCCCACTCTGCGGCAACTTTGGCAAGTAGTCTTATACTATCCTTGGGCTAATCAAATCCTTGTGAGTGGATTTCGCTCACGGAAGCTGAAAGAAATATATATATATATAGAAATGGGTGTGTGTCTGTTTGTGCCCCATTGCTGCTTCACAAGCGGTGTTGGTGTGATTACGTCCCTGTGATTAAAAAGTGGGTACTGGGGTCGATTCATTCGACAAAAAAATTCGTCAGGGTGCTAACTAAAACAAAAAAAAAGTGATAAAACAAGTATACATAGTTAGATAATAAGCTAGGGAAATAACTCTGTAAAAGTACAGTAGAGTTACTCCCATAGTGTAACTGTTTAAAAAAAATTTTTTTTTTTAATTGATGTAGCCATTGAATGTGCGAGAAATAATGAATTAATTATATATACATTGTTATATTTCGGGATGGACTTCTTTTTTTTTTTTTTGCCAAAAAACGCAGTTGATTGAGTAGACCGTGATTTTAGCCAATTCAAATAAATAAACAATTCAAATAAGCGAATAAAAACGCAAATAAAAACGATTGTGAGTACGTATTAGCTTGTATAAGATATATATTAACTTGAAGAGAGAGTTTGACGTTACATATATATATAAAACAAATGATTGAGATGGATCCCATTTTACCCCCTATCATTTGTTATTTACTAAACGAACAGTGACGAATGCCTGAAATAGATCCAGCGACAGTTATGTAAATGCCGTGGATGACGTTAGGTAGCCATAGGCAGGGTTCGGACTAACTTTGGCGACTTTTCATGTTTTCTTTATTTCAAGAACAGCTGGATTAATTGGTGAAAAGTCAACGGCGTTGGAGAGCATAAAGATTAAAGTTATAGTCGAGAAAAAGTTAGATGACATGAAAGACTGGAATCCATCTGAATACTGGGAAAGAATTATCTGTATCATGTTGAATCGCAGCGGGTATCAAAATGGCTGAATGCTTTGTGAGCATTGTAAAGTTTGTAAGACATGAGATGAACATTATGAAAACCAAGGCACCCCAGACTGTAATAGTCTTTGGGTGTGTCTTCGGTGAGGGTGATAATGATGTCATGCCGCGCCACATCCTTGTAAAGGACCTTAAACTCAATTCGGGTGGCTATGTGAAGCTGATGGAGACTGTGGTCAAACTGGTTGGAGAAGTGTTACTGCTGGAAGACCATATGTGTGGCAGTAGGATTCGGCTCCTTATTATCATACCTCCGGAAAGAATAAGAAGTGGTTGTCGGAGAATTTCTACGACTTCTACGAAGGCCCCAATTTCTGGCCTTCTAATTCCGCTGATTGTAATGCCATGGATTATTATGTGCGAGAAACGGTTGAGCAGGACCAACGCTCTGCCCGTAATACCAAAACCGAGCTGGTGGCCAAGATCAAAGATGTGTTTGAAGATCTTACGGACACACTGAGGGTGCATATTCCCAGGTTCCGGAGCCGTCTTGAGGCCCTAGTGGAAGTTGAGGGCGGCTACTTTCACTATACTGTTATCTCCCAGCCGTAAAGCAGGTGATGTTTTTTTGTTTTGTTTTGTTTTTTTTATGATTTTTAAAAATTTTAAATACTTTTATTTTTGGATTAGATACTGTGATTTCTTTTCCTTTTATGCAAACTGTCGAATTTAGTCTGAATAACCGGTGTGAAAACTCATGGCTCAGTTGGTAGAGCGTCGGGCTCACAATCACGAGGTAGTGAGTTCAATTCCCGGACTGGGCTGTGTGTTGTGTTCTTGAGCAAGACACTTTATTCCACGTTGCTCCAGTTCACTCAGCTGTAGAAATGAGCTGCGACGTCACTGGTGCCAAGCTGTGTTGGCCTTTGCGTTTCTCTTGGATAACATCGGTTGTGTGGAGGGGGAGGCCGTTATGCATGGGCAACTGCTGGTCTTCCATAAACAACCTCGTAGCTCGTAGGGGAACTTTCTCGTATGCATACATACATACTTCCCAGAAGTTTGTCATTTAAGTATATATGAGCATGTCTAGACATGCAACTATATGCATGAGAATATATATATAATGCAAATCTACACACACATACACACACGGACGGATGGATGGATGGAGTATATGTGTCTGTGTGTATACCTCGACTGTAGTTTTGGGGTAACCAATGTCTTTTGCGAGGATATTTGGTCAAAAGAAACTACAGAAACACGCCAGGTAAGCAAAGATGCGTATATTTGTGTCTGTATTTGAAGGTGTAAACCGATGTGTCAGACTGCATCCCTTATGTCACAATGTAACTTGGCCGATAAAAATACGTACCAAGTCAAAATCGTACCAGAGCCGCTTTGACTGCTTAAAAGACGAAAAACTTTGATCGTAGAGTTACAGCATGGCCGCAATCCGATGAATGTAACTAGTAACAGGAAAGTACGGAGAGGAATATATTCAGTAATTTTGAGGTTTACACCGTAAAATTAAAAAAAAAAACTGCTCATGGCAGCGGTGGGATTCGAACCCACGCCTCCGAAGAGACTGGTGCCTTAAACCAGCGCCTTAGACCGCTCGGCCACGCTACCTGCGATGAATGCCTGCCTAAATATAATCTAGTAATGCATGGTGCATGACTGCTATCTGTCTGCTTAAGTGGCTGACTACTAAGCAGGGAGCGAGTTGCGCCCCTTGACTATTATAGTTTTTTTGTTTTTTTTTAAATATATAAATATAGATATAGATATAGACTTACATATACGTAGATAGAGAAATAGTTGTCTCTCGGTCCGCATTTTTTGAACAGTTATATATTATGTCAACGGAACAGCCTGGCCATAAAATTAGGATGCAAATGGCTGAGTATTCCACAGACACACACACCCTTAACGTATTTCTCAAAGAGATTCAGCGCGTCACAGAATGTGACACAGCCGGCTCTTTTGAATTACAGTAATCCATCGCCATATCGCGGTTCACCTATCGCGGTTTATCATTTAAGCTTACGTCGATTCCTCCGTGATGTTGTTTCGCATTTATAACAAGATAAATATATACAAATTATAGAAATAATAATAATAATAATAAATATACAGTAGAGTACTGTTTCTACTTCGCGGATTTTCACCTATCGCGGAAGGGATGCGTAACACCCGCGATAGTCGAGGGATTACTGTATAGGTACGATTCATTTTTGCCAGCTGAGTGGACTGGAGCAGCGTGAAATAAGGTGTCTTGCTCAAGGACACAACGCATCGCCGGGAATTGAACTCACGACCTTGCGATCGTGAGCCGAATACCCTAACCACTCAGCCAGCGCCTTCCCAGTATTTTATGCATCCTGGGTCACGGCTGGTCAGAAGGTTACCCTTGGTCTCACGTTTAGCATTAAATTGTTTTAAATTAGCGGTGTGTTAACTGTGGTTCGCCTCATTACCTTATTTCTTTATTGCCCACAAGGGGCTAAACATAGAGGGAACAAACAAGGACAGACGAACGGATTGAGTCGATTACATCGACCCCAGTGCGTAACTGGTACTTAATTTATCGACCCCGAAAGGATGAAAGGCAAAGTCGATCTCGGCGGAATTTGAACTCAGAACGTAACGGCAGACGAAATACCGCTGAGCATTTCGCCCGGCGTGCTAACGATTCTGCCAGCTCGCCGCCTCATTACCTGTTAAGTGGTAGTAGGGAACAAGCACAGACACATACACGTACAAAAGCAGACATACATACTGAAACACACACACACATACACACACACACACATGCATATATAAGATAGGCTTCTTTCAGTTTCCGTCTACCAAATCCACTCTCAAGGCTATGTTCGGCTCGAGGCTAAAGTAAAAGGCACTTGCCCAAGGTGCCACGCAATGGGACTGAACCCCAAATGAAATGATTGGGAAGCAAGCTTCTTACCACGCACCCACACTGACATTTACATGATTTCTACCAAATAATCGCAAAAAAAAAAGAACGAAATTTAATTTACATTTATTTATTTAATTAATCAGCATGTTTTATTTTTATTAATTATACAAATAATTAGGCGATAAATAATTGGATACAATAAGAACTTTAAATTTTATGAAACGCAATTCATTGAAAATATTTTTTTTCTCTCTCTCTTTTAGTCGTGAGGGAAGGCAGTGCTCCTAACCCTTTAAAGGGACCCTGTGACTGGTAGCAGAGAGGGAGAAATATATAGTGAAAACAGTGACCTTGCTCGAATGAATGTAACAGAAAACTCGGTTAAAAGTACCCAAGGCGCCAGGTTACGGGGTTATATCAGATGGCAGATTATGTGTTCTGTCTGTCGGAAATTTGATCAAATTCTTTGACGGAAGTCAACGATACTATTGAGATACTGTCCTTCCGCTTCCGTTTACTAAATGTAGTTACATTGACCGAGGAAAGACGGTTACTCTGCGACCGTCCTGTTGTTAAAGATTCCTCCCCACGACAAAAAGAACGGAGCTCTTTACGAAATGTCGGTCCACTGGCAGAATATAAAACAAAATTGATGCTATTTGAAATATAATACAACACATCTGTGATGCTCAGAGCAATCATCATAACTCTGTTGCCCGGGATAAGTCTCATGATGAAAACCATGATGCCGTATGGAAGTACTATCAGGAAATATACCAAATTGATTAAGAAGAGGATTCGGACAGCATCGTTCGAAGCTTGACTTTGGTTAGCTTTCTTCTGTTGGGAATCTTTGACTAAAAAACGGGTTCTCAGCTTTAAAATTATTACAAAACTGCAGATCACTAACAATACAGCCGGTAAAAAACTAAAGAAAACGCTGTAGGTGAATTCATAGAAAACTGCGTAGTCATCTGGTCCGGTATTGCTACAGAATATGGCGTTACTGAAGGGTTTTGAAATTAATGTTCGATAATACAGGTTTAATGCAGTCAAGCAGGAGATAAATAAAAACGTGGTTATCATGGCGATAATCTTTAGTTTGACTTTCAAATTGATGCTACTCCATATTGGGAAACTAACGCAGACCATTCTCTCCGATGTTATCAGAACGGTCAACCAAGAGGCATAAAGCACAGATGTCTGGGAGAGATACGAGAGGAACTTACAGAGGAATATATGTTCGGAGTAGAGAATGATGCCAGTCAATACAAAGACCACTTTAGGAACAGCGTCTGAGAGAAGAACAACCAAATCATTGGAGACTAAAGTGATGAGGTAGACAAAGACCTGCATAGCACGCATGCGCGGTCGCAGTAGAATGATAATGGAAAGAATATTTCCAATGATTCCGAAGCAAATCAAAGGGATAGCAACATAAACCCACATGAAATTGCGTGTCTTCCTGTAAAAATCGAGTAAATAGTCGGTGTCATTGGCCATACTTCAGGGTTTTAGACAAATATTAATAAAAGGCAAAATTGTCTTTTTTAAAAAATGACTTGGCTTTTTTCTGCTTCTTCTTTCTTTCTTTTCTTCCTTTCTTCGAATTGTGTCTTTTGTATCTGATTAATCTAGTAAATTAGACATAAAATACAAATTTAATCAAATGTACACATTTTAATTAATAAGGATCTCTCTCTTTCTCTCCCCTCTCTCAATGTATGTATGTACATGTGTGCGTATGTATGTGAGTGTGTATACATACATACAAACATACATACAAACATACATACATATACACACATAGACACACACACACACACACACACACACACACACACACACATATACATATATATTTACATGATTACATACATGCTTACATACATACACACATACATACATCCACAAAAACATACATACATATATATACATGCTTACATAAATATATATACATACGTACGTACATACATCCATACATACATCCATACATGCATACATACATACATACATACATACATACATAAACGCATACATACATACATACATACATACATACATACATAAACGCATACATACATACATACATCCATACATACATCCATACATACATACATACATACATACATACATAAACGCATACATACATACATACATACATACATACATAAACGCATACATACATACATACATACATACATACATACATACATACATACATACATAAACGCATACATACATACATACATACATACATACATAAACGCATACATACATACATACATACATACATACATACATAAACGCATACATACATACATACATCCATACATACATACATACATACATACATACATACATACATACATAAACGCATACATACATACATACATACATACATACATAAACGCATACATACATCCATACATGCATACATACATACATACATCCATACATACATACATAAACGCATACATACATACATACATACATACATACATAAACGCATACATACATACATACATACATACATAAACGCATACATACATCCATACATGCATACATACATACATACATCCATACATACATACATAAACGCATACATACATACATACATACATACATACATACGCACATGGACCAAAAGTCATGCACTGTTGCAGAGTCCAGCTGATGTGTATGTCCTGTCAAAAGTCCAGGAAATACAAGACATTTATGGTGAATTAATGCAGTCCTTACAACTCTTCTACCCTGCCTCTAAATCCACTTTTGTACCCATCATCACAGGCGTATTAAGCTATGTAACTACAAATTTACACAAAGACCTAAAAAGACTAGGTTTTTCCGAGAAAGAGCAAAAGAAACTCTCGCGGATTCACCAAGTCCAATCTATAAGTGGCATAGTGAAGATCTGTAAGACATTCCAAAGATTTTTCCATCTGAGATTCTTTAGGTGCATAGATGCACATCGTGGGGTGTGTGCATCAACGGCTCAGCCAACACACCAACTCAACCGTATATTTACAAACACCGAGAAATCTCTTGACTCAAAAACTCTTGCATACATTCAATTGTGGAATTCTGGAGTTGTGGGATGCGTGGAGTCACCCCTTTATTACTCGTAATCCCACATTCGTTCTGACCCGGAACGGTAGTAGCTGTCAGGGTCCCACCAGTGGGTTAAGTAGATTTCCCAAGGGTGGAGGACGTTCCTTGAAGAAAGTCACTCTGATATAAAACGAGCAGTCAAAATAATTTCTGTCATTTTGCAATGCTTGTCATTGGACCCTACTATGAAAACCGAAAGCGGGGCCAAAGTGCAGCACAAGGATTTGTCACCTTATATCCAGTGACGTACAAGGATCCCACGAACATTAAGAGGGTGAATAGGAGACGGCAGGTGAGGCAATCATCATGTGTGTGTGTATGTATGTATATGTGTGTGCGTGTGTGTAATATATTATAATAGGTATGTATGTATATATATATATATAATATATATATATATATATATATATATATATATATATATATATATATATACATGAATGATAAAGTATACATACATACGTATATATATATATGAAATCATGGTAACACCTTAACATCAAATGTATGGTTTTGCAACCAACACAATGCGACAGTTGACCACATTAACTCCGGTTGCCAAGTCCTTGCTAAATATACACGGCATGATCATGTTGGAATCTACATGCGCTGGGTAATAAACCGACACCTTAATGTAAAGACAAATAAGAAGTGGTATAAGCATGTACCAAACATGGTACATGACACGGACTTGGACACAATAATCTGTAATATGGCCATCTAAACTGAGAAAGATATCACGGCTAACCATCTCGACCTAATAATAAAAGACTTATAAACGAGCTTATGCACACTGATAGACATCGCAATCCCTTCTAATGGAAATGTTAGTTGAAAGGAAATGGAGAAATTGTCAAACGACAAGGGCCATGACATGGAAACAATAAAGATGTGGGCCATGAAGGTGCAAACAGTACCAGTTATTGGAGCATTAGGCATGATTATAAAAAGATATGGAAAGAAACATGGCAATTATATACCAGAGCTCCCAACAATACTCGCTGTCTAAAAAGAGCCCGGTTAAGAACAAACAACATATGGCCACCGATAGACATCGAAATCCTTTCAGATTGGTTGTACTCCAACGTCCAATATTTAGAGGTTAAATTAGAGTTTTTGCTTACCTTAGAGTGATTGTAGCTCTACGTTCGGCTTTTCAGGATTAAATCATTCTGTGGTCTCAAGATGTCTGTAGCCCAGCATTCAGCACTTGCGGGTGAGATTCTGGTTTGCAATGACCTCAAAATGACTGCATTTGAGGGTTAAACGTTTCTTCTGCAACCTTCAAAGTGGTTGTAACCTAAAATTCGTCATTTGAGAATGCATAGTTTATTGTTCTCCTCAGTGTAGTTGTACCTCAATATTCGTCATTTGAGGATTAAATGTTTCTCATGATAACCTGAAAGTGAGAGGTTCGTCATTTGAAGGTGAAATATCTGTTTATGTTTCCTCGGAATGGTTGCCCTGCAACAGTTGGTTTTTGAAGATTAAATCTTTCTAACGTGCTCTAAAAATTGCTGTACTCCAAGCCCAGCATGTGAGGGCAAAATGGTAGTTTATAATAGTCTCAGTGTAGTTGCACCCCGAGAGGTTTGGTCGGTGAGGGATATGGTCACCAGTGAGGTTTGGCCGGAGAAGGTTTTTGTTATGTTGTTCTCAGTGTTGTTGTCCCTCAAGATTTGTTTCTTTTTCTTTTATGAGGAACTAAGGAAATACGGACATCAATTTCTTAAGGAATTGCCAAAAACTTCTCTTCTTGCCGTAGATGTCGTTGTTGCTAATTCCATAATTGTTGTTTTTGTTGCTGTCATTGTTGTTATTGTTGGAGTCACTATCGATGTGTTTGTTGTTGCTGTTGTTGTTGTTGCTGTTGCTATTCTCGCTGCTGGTGTTGTTGCTCTCGTTAAAAGAACTACTGCTACTATTACTAATGTCCGAGACGGTGCTGGTGATAAGGGTGCTGGCAGTGGGGATGGGGATGGGGCTGCTGCTGTTGGTGGTGTTGGTGTTGCTGTTGTAGTTACTGGTGAGGGCGATGGTGGTGGTGGCGGCGCTAGCACCGCTGCTGCTGCTGCCGTTGGCTGTTGTGATGACAATGATGATGATGATCATAACCAAGAGCAAGAAGATGATGATGATGATGCTGATGATTGTGACGTTTGTCTTAAATGAAGCATTTTGCCTTTGCATTATTATTATTATTATTATTATTATTATTATTATTATTATTATTATTATTGGTGACGGTGGTGGTGATGGTTGGTGTGGCGCAGACAAAACTAACTTGGATGCTCCAGGGACCCTCACTGTTCTGAGATCAAGTCACGTTGCAGCCTTCTTCAGGCAGTTCGCTTTAGAATAAATTGCTTAAGGTTTCAAGACTACTTGAACGTAGACTTCCTCGTGTCTTGGCAAGACATATACAGAAATCGGAACACTTCCGGTCATTATTCTACCAGAAAAAAAGTTATTGTTTTTGTAGTTGTTGTTGTTTGTTGCAACATAGAAGTCCATACGTAAGTGCTTGGTTGATTCTTTCCTTTATCTATGTCAAATTTCTTTTACATTCCGTGGCAATATTTCCGAATACCGCATCTACGGTCAACGTACGTAAACAAACTTGTCAACGTCCGACCGTTTCGTTCCTGTACCACAAGCAGTCATGTGAGTGTTTGGTTCATCCCCTCCTTCATTTATATACAGCTTTCATCTCCCATGAGAATATTTCCAACTACGTTTTATTATTATCATTATTATTATTATTATTATTTATCTGCGTCTACATACTTGAAAGATCTTTCTCAATCTCTGATCGTTTTGTCTTCGTATCTCTACCAATCCTACGAATGCCAAGTCGATCCGTTATTTCGTTTACGTCTAGCTTATATTATTCATAAGAATATTTCCAAATTCATGTTTCATATATATATATATACATACATATATATATATACTGTCGTCGACATGTTTAATAGAGCTTTCTCTCAATGTCTAACCGTCACGTCCTCAAATCACAACCAACCGTGGAACACCCTGTGTTTATACTGAAGTGGATGTTAGCTAAGTGATGGTGGACAGATCACAAAGATCGATGTAGCTTTATGTCTGCTTCCGACAGATTCTTTAGGGTGAAGTGGTACTGGTGGTGGCGGCGGCGGTGGTGGTGGCGGCGGTGGTGGTGGCGGCGGTGGTGGGTGTTTGGAGACAAAATATAATTTTAAAACACACTCAAAATGGCGGTTAATGGTGTGATCTGTTTTTGTTTTTGTTGTTGTTGTTTATTTTTATGTGTGTGTTTTCTGGGTGAGATTAATGTTAATGGAGAAACTCAATTCTTCTAGCCACGAACTGGATCGTTCTGATTAAATAATACGAAAACTTAAACAACAACAACAACAACAATAATGATGATGATGATGATTTCTTTTAATAATAATAATAATAATAATAATAATAATAATAATAATAATAATAATAATAATAATAATAGCAATACCATTAGGAAACAACACCATTACTAGTTAAAGTTCTACGTGAACATATATTGGTATTGTCGTTTATAACATGAAATGTTGTTGTTGCTGTTGGCATTGTTTTCGTAACCCCTGTCATTAATTGTTATTGTTTCGTTGTTGCTGTTGTTGCTGTTGTTGTTGTTGTTAATAGATATCGTGTTGATGCTGCTGTTGCCGGTGGTGGTCGTGTTAATGGCCATGGCCAGTCAAAGCAACGAATCCTTTATTGTCATTAGTGGTAAACGAAGGTTACTGCTGCTGCTGCTCTCGCAGCAAATAAGATGGCGGTTGTGGTGGTGGTGGTGGTGGTGGTGAAGTTATTGCCGCAGTTTTTCTAATCACTCCTGTATGAATGCATATATATATATATATATATATATATATATATATATATATATATATGTATATATATATGTATATATATATATATATATATATATATATATATATATATATATATATATATATAATAATTTTCCCAGAGGATGTAGCAACCGTTACCAATATAGCATAAGATATATCGAATTTGAAGTCTCTGTCTCTTTTGAATATGAAAATTTAAAAGTTTAAAAACCTTATATATATATATATATATATATATATATATATATATATATATATATATATATATATATATATGCGTGTGTATACATATACATACATACATACATACATACATACTTACGTATGAAATCCCAGATGAACCCACATCGCAGCAGGAGGCACAAAGATGAGCAGCTCCCTCCAACTCGCTTCTTCATCTAAATTAGTACCGAAAGGAGACCCCAAAACACCGAAAGGCTCTGCTCCAGCATGACTCCAATCTCTGACTGAGACCAGTAAAAGAATAAAAGAATAAAAGAATATATCAGTTCTTTAATGGCACTTTGGAATGTTCTTTAATGACGACACCAGTTTCATCAGCCACCCCAGTCTTCATGTCCACCCTTATGTCTCATAACAACGATGCAATCATTCGATCTATACCCCATACACGCACCTGTCTAAACATCCACCTTGATCTTTAATGACAACGATGTCATTAATCACCCCACACCGCACGTCTACCCTTACCTTTAATGTCAACCAAATCACCCACCCCTGTCTTCACAGCCACCCCGGCTTCGACACTCAGTCTCACCTTTAATGAATACAGTCTCTACATCCATCCTCATCTTAAATGACAAAGACGTCATCATCCACCCCAGTTTTCACATGCACCCTTGTCTCCACATCCACTTCAATCTTCAGACCCACCCCCTGTCTTCACATCCACCCCTACTTCCATTTTCATCTTTAATGGTAACAACCTTGTCGCCTACCCAAGTCTCCACACCCTCTCACATAAATAATTATCAATTACTCCATCAGCTCCTAAACATCCGACTCCTCTCTATTAAGATACCCTAACACAACACTTACCACCACCACCACCACCATCACCACCACCACCACCACCATCACCATCACCACCATCACCATCACCACCACCACCACCACCACCACCATCACCACCACCACCTCTGAAACAGGTACATTCTAATGGTAATTAAAACTATTTGCCATCTACTTAATGACGTCTTTCAGTAAATCAACGGAGAAGGGAAAGGGAGAGAGAGAGAGAGAGAGAGAGAGAGAGAGAGAGAGAGAGAGAGAGAGAGAGAGAGAGAGAGAGAGAGAGAGAGAAAGAGAGAGAGAGAGCGAGCGAGTCGATTATCACTTGTTTACTTCTCAGACAGTGGACAGTCTGTATGATTCGTGTATAGATACAACTGTTTGGATGGATGGATGGATGGATATGTGTATATGTATTTGTATATAGATGGGGGGGGTGTATGGGTGTATGTATATGTGTATATTTACAAATGTATGTCATTATACAGTTTTATTTAAAGATTTCTTGCCAATAGTGAAAGAGTCGGTTTCTAACCTAGATCCAAAACTCCTTCATTGGAATTTCAACATCAACAGGGCCTTTGTGCATGTTTGCATGCAGATGTGCCAAAAACAAAACAAAAAAAATGGATTCAGTGCATGCGCAGATTTGTATGTTTTGCCTTTTATGCATGTATCCTCATGCATATAGTTGCATGTCTAGACATGCGAATATGTACTTAAATGCTAAACTTTTAGAAAGCTTTACATATTTTGACAGTTCCAGTGATTGCTTGAATCTATAATATTCTAATTAATTTCCTCCTTTCTGGTTTTGAAAAGCCTAATTTTCCAAGACTGGTGCCGTGACAGTTTGTTACACATCCTAGCACTCCAGCAATTACGGTTATAAATTTGAACTTCTAATCCGCAATTGTACCCAGTTTCTCTTCTCTGTCCCAAATCAAAATGTCTGGCCTATTACGATTGCATTTTATTGAGGTTTTCAATACAACATTCTACAAGTGCTTTTTTACATAATGAGTGGCCAGGGCCTCTACGACACTGTGGGTTCTCATCTCTTTGGCTGCAAGACTATCCTTCCGAAAGATCTCACTGTAAAGTGTCTTGACCAGAACATAATCTCCTATCAGTTGGTAATAAATGAAATGGCATCTACGTATCTGTAAATATGTATGTGTGCGTGTATGGATGGGAAGTGATATATGTATATATATATATATTTATATATATATATATACAGATATGCAGGAAGTGAATAGACAGCTTTAATTTTCAAAATCTTTTAGTCAATATGCAAAGCGAATAATTGAAATATAATCGATTGGTAGGACTTCATACTTTAGTATTTAGTTGATATTCCCTTTGCAGTTTTTAATTCAGAAACCCTTTTTGGCATTGAACTGATGAGCTTTGCGATTGTCTCTTGTAGAATTTCTGCCCACTTTTCACGCAGCAATCGAAACAATTTATCTTTAGATATAGGTTTCTGTCGAGTTTTTGGTTTAGCTTTATCTGGTATGCTCTAAAGATTTTCAATTGGGTTCATGCCAGGAGATTGTGTGTCTTAAAGATATATATATATATATATATATATATATATATATATATATATATATATATATATATATATATATATATATATATATATATATATATATATATATATATATATATATATATATATATATATATATATATATATATATATATATATATATATATATATATATATATAAGATCACTGGTCAGATCAACGGAACAGCCTGCTCGTGAAATTAACGTGCAAGTGGCTGAGCACTCCACAGACACGTGTACTCTTAACGGAGTTCTCGGGGGAGATTCATCGTGACAAGGCTGGCCCTTTGAATTACAGGTACAACAGAAACAGGAAGAAAGAGTGAGAGAAAGCAGGGTTCGCCACCAACCCCTGCTTGAGCCTCGTGGAGCTTTAGGTGTTTTCGCTCAATAAACACTCACAACGCCCGGTCTGGGAATCGAAACCGCGATTCCGCTGCCGTAACCACTGGGCAAGTACGCCTCCACAATACACACGCGCGTGCGCGCGCATAAATAGACACATATACGCATAACTACATTCATGAATTAAAGCAGCGATTAATAGATATTTTAAATGCGCATTAAGATAAGCCTAATGTTTATTCTGACTTACCTTAACTGCTATTTAAGATAAATATATATACACATTTATATATATATATATATATTTATAGTCATACTCTCTCATACATACATACATTCTCCTATAAAGGAATTAAGTACCCTAAGCTTTATCGCAGAAAACCTTCATTGTCAGAGAATTCTTAAATGCCTTTTGTGAGAAGTTGTGAGAATTTCGTTCCACTTGGATCTCCGTTGTTACGATAAGATCCAGCGTGATTATTTGCTTGTCCCCTGTCATTAGGACTTGTAACGATTTTGTTACGTATCGAACTGTAAAATCACAGGATCAATAAGCAGTGAGGCGACAAACAATGGATTCTTTAGAATTAATACTGACGGCTTTTGTTGTAACGGACTCCAGTTTACTTTGCTTAATGGGTAAAGTAACATTGCAAGTTTTATACACACATACACACATACAGACAGACAGACAGCAGACAGACAGACAGCAGACAGACATACCCTCTCACACACACAGACACATAAATATATATATATATACGTATATATATATATATATACATATAATATATATATATATATATATATATATATATATATATATATATATATATATATATATATATATATATACGTGCGCACGACACACACAAAAACATACATGCAAAACAGGTATTCAAAATCAAAGGTGCATATATCATATGAACTGCGTATATATATATATATGTGTGTGTGTGTGTGTGTGTGTGTGTGTGTGTGTGTGTGTGTGTGTGTAGGTATATATACATATATGTATATAGGTATATATACGTATACATATATAAATATATATACATATATATATACATATATATATACATATATATATATATATATATATATATATATACACATACATACATACATACATACATATATATATGCATGTATATATATACATATATTTATACATACATATATATACATGTATATATATATATATATATATATATATATATATACATATATTCATATATATATATATATATATATATATATATATATATATATACGACGGGCTTCTTTCAGTTTCCGTGTACCAAGTCCATAAGAAGTTTGTTTTCCAACCCCATGGTTCCGGGTTCAGTACTACCGTGTGGCACCTTGGGTCGACCAAAGCCTTGTGAGTAAATTTAGTAGATGGAAACTGAAAAGAAGCAATCAAGTACTGGGGTCGAAAATATCAACTAACCCCTGCCACCGAAATTGAGCCCTTATTGGAAAGCACTATTACATAGATCTGAAGGCGGCGAGCTGGCAGAATCGTTAGCACGCTGGACGAAATGCTTAGCGGCATTTCGCCCGTCGCTACGTTCTGAGTTCAAATGCGGCCGAGGTCGGTTTTGCCTTTCATCCTTTCGGGGTCGACAAAATTAAGTACCAGTAAAACACCCTCCGCCAAATTTCAGGCCTTGTGCCTATAGTAGAAAAGATTATTACATAGATTTGAAAGGAATGAGGTGGTAGAGTGCCGACAAAAATGCCTTGTAGTATTTCTTCCGGCACTTACGTCAAAATCCGGAAGCATTAATTTTACGTTCTGAGTTCAAATCCTGCCGAGGCCAACTTTGTCTTTCATCTTTTTGTGATCGATTAAATAAAATTTCCTTTTCTACTCTAGGCACAAGGCCCAAAATTTTGGGGGAGGCGGCCAGTCGATTAGATCGACCTCAGTACGCAACTGGTACTTAATTTATTGACCCCGAAAGGATGAAAGGCAAAGTCGACCTCGGCGGAATTTGAACTCATAACGTAAAGACCGCTAAGCATTTCGCCCGGCGTGCTACCCTTTCTGCTAGATTAAATAAAATATTGATCAAGTACTGTTTTCTGCTTGTTTTCTGCTTAAATCTGACGACGGGCTGGCAGAATAGGTAGAGCGTCGGGAAAAAAGCAAAAAAACAGCTTGTAGCTTTTGTTTTGGCTCTTTACCTTTCAAGTTCAAATCGCCACTGCGGTCAACTTTGATTTTTTTTATCTTTGACGGGATAGAGGTAGCGGTAAAATCAAGTACCAGTCGGATACTGGTAGGTTTCTTCTGACTGTTGATCTCTGCCAATACTTGGGCTTCTATGTTGCTTCTATATTGTATTGGAGTTCAAATTCCATCCACACACGCTCGCACACATGCGCATGCGCACACACACGCGTGAGCAAACCGTGGGATTTTTCCAACAGGTGAACTGAGAACTGATTTACAGGTTGAACCAGGAGGCCGTCACATCATCTGCAGCCCGCTGTAGAACAGTCAACACAAAAGCAGTCACACATACAACCTATCATTCACACACACATATACACACACATCCTTTCATTCTCTTATACATACACAGCCTTTGTATATAAAAAAAAAAGCAGGTCCCATTGAAATGGGGAATTGCTAAAAAGACAAAGACGAAGAGAAAGAGGAGTGCTTAAGGTTGTCTGTGTGTGCTAATATGGTGGACGTATGTACGTGTGAACCTTCTTCTTCTTCTTCTTCTTCTTCTTCTTCTTCTTCTTCTTCTTCTTCTTCTTCTTCTTCTTCTTCGTCTTCTTCTTCTGTCTTCAACCTCTACATACCATAATTTCTTTCTTTTACATATTCTTTCCTTTCCACCAACACCAACACCACCACCAACACCACCACCACCACCAACAACAACAACAACGACAACACTGACAACACCACCACCGTCACTACCACCACCACCACCACCACCAACTAACGACAACAACAACCTCCTCCGCCATCACCACCAAAACCATATCTGTCGCCAATAGCAGTAACCACCGTCACCACCACCCGTTCGTACCCCCATCCTTGTCCAGACCCGCCCAATACAATTCTAAGGAAAGGTCTTCAAGTGCAAAGACATGAGAGTTTGTGTGAGTTTGTGACTGTCATGTCGTGAAATCTCTGAAAATCTCGATGTCATCCAGTGAGAAGCATTCTCTTCGCGTCCATCGCCACACTCCGATGACTTTCTCCTCGCTTAAAAGACTCACCCAGTTCCCACACCCTAACCCCTCTCCAGTTCCTTCAACTTTTTCTTCTTCCATTTAGATTTCTTCTCTCGGGAAACGGTATCCACGAACACACACACACACACACATACACTCATACTGACATACATACATAATATACACAGACACATGCACACATACAAATAGAAGCGAGGATATACGCATGCGAGATTTTATGGAGTATACGTGTGTGTGTATACATATATTCATACACATACATACAGGTAGTGAAGGTGCATGGCTCAATGGTTAGAGCGTCGAGCTTACGATCGTGGGGTTGTGATTTTGATTCCCGGACCGGGCTGCGTGTTGTGTTCTTGAGCAAGACACTTTATTTCACATTGCTCCAGTTCACTCAGCTGTAGAAATGAGTTGCGACATCTCTGGTGCCAAGCTGTATCGGCCCCTTTACCTTATCCCCTGGATAACACACACACACACATACATACATGTGTGTGTGTGTGTGTGTATGATAAAAGCTAATAGGACGAAACTTCGAAGTCACTGTCACCCGTCTTCTTGTAAAAGTATGATAGAGAAGTACTCTACAAAAAGTACTAATTGTTCAGCTTAATGTTAAATTGATTTTATTGCAACTCAGCAGAAAAACAAATACAAGTACATAGATGCAAAAGATGGTGGAAAACATTGTACTCGAATACCAAAAGTAGAGCAATATACTATTTCTTAAGGCCGAAAAACAAAACAAAAAAAAACGTCTTTTCAAACTGCTACTCTGAGTTTCACGTAACAAACAGTTCGTCAGACATTTTCAAACGTTTGATGAACGGTCACGTGAAGTTCTGAGTGACAGTTTGTGAAGATATTTTTCGGCTTTAATAAATAGTGTACGCATGTATATGTATGTGTGTGTGTGTGTGTGTGTGTGTGTGTGTGTATAAATTTGAATATATACACACATATATATATAATCATACCTAACACATATACGCAGAGATAGATAGATAGATAGATAGAGAGATAGATAGAGAGAGAGATAGATAGATAGATAGATAGATAGATAGATAGAGAGATAGAGAGATAGATAGATAGATAGATAGATGCTAACTCACTGCCCGTAAAAACACTCAACCTTATTATTAGTATTATTTCATATGCATATCTTCTTCTTCTTCTTCTTCTTCTTCTTCTTCTTCTTCTTCTTCTTCTTCTTCTTCTTCTTCTTCTTCTTCTTCTTCTTCTTCTCCTTCCATTTCCCGTCTATTCAACAACAGAGCAGTTTTATTGGGTACACATCTATACACATACAACTACCGAGACACTATAAATCCTGTTACACATCTCGCACCAACTCAAACCCTTTATTCTTCTCACTCACAGATTCTGGAGCTATTATCAGAAACCAGTTTTAAATGCCTATTGTTACCTAAAGTTCCCTCAAGTGTTTTATTCTTAACATTTATATTATTCTTCTCTTTCCTTTTTTTTTTTCTTTAATATTTACCTCAGTTTTTTCTTTGTTAACAATGTCCATATTTTGTTGACCTGATTTTATAGAAGTATTTATTCAGTTATAAAAGGGAATAGAATTTATATTGAACTGCATAAATGATAATATTTCGAATAATAAAAAACCCAAATAGGGTGAAGAGATTTGTTCTCTCATCAGAATGAATTGTAATTCTTCAATATGGCCGCTTTGTTACATTTGGTTACTGGGTTTACTGTTGTTGATCTCTTTTTAGAGCAATTTGTGTGACTTTCATCGTATTTATATCCATATTTCTTAGTTAGACTAATGCCTTAAACTAACCTAAATCAAGGTTTTTCACTTTTCCTCCACCGCTTCCCCTTCCGGTCCTTCCACAATGTAACCTCGTGAAATCGGTGGCGATTTTTTCTTCCTCCGTTTTTCCCTTCTTTGGACTTTCCTTGTTTCCGACGAAGAGCTCCGCTCGAAACGTCATATTCTCTCTCTTTCCTTTCCCGAGCGTCTAGTAACATAATCTGTATCACGTCCTCGTGTTGTCTTTTGTTGTTGTTTTCTTGTCTTTTTCCTTTTTTGAACTTATATATATATATATATATGTATATATATATATATATATATAATACACGAACACACACATTTGCAAGCTTAAAGCTTATAAGCGATCACCGCGCAATGGTTAAAGAAAATAGTCTAAGAATGGAGCATATAAGCCCTCGACGGAAAAAAGTAGGTTTTTACGTACGCATGGGACTCGAACCCAT
The DNA here is from genome assembly GCF_046866305.1 of Octopus bimaculoides. Classification (NCBI taxonomy): domain Eukaryota; kingdom Metazoa; phylum Mollusca; class Cephalopoda; order Octopoda; family Octopodidae; genus Octopus; species Octopus bimaculoides. The sequence continues at coordinate 46,359,112 of NC_142947.1, read as the reverse complement.
ATTTTTTTTTTTTCACGAAGAACTGCTTAGTTATGTAATGGAAAAATCATGGCACCATTTCTGCCATTATTTTTATTGTTGTTATTGTTGCATTCATTTATTGTTATCCTTGTTGTTATTCTTGTTTTTGTAACTATTGTTCTCCTTGTAGATCAAGATTAAACAGACAAACACCCGTTGTAGACTCTTCATATTACATCAATTTCTCTTCACGATGTATTTCAATTTGCGATATCTCTCGACAGAAAACCTCTATAACCTTCATATTAATCTCAGAGATAAGATATCTTAAAGTCTGTCTAGATGGCAGATTAAGCTAGATGACATCTCTCACTTATGACGTGTCCTACGTTCATATCCCATTGTAAAGAAACACTTTGTATTTAGCCTACTTGGCTTATCTACATGTAAAAGAACGGAACTTATCAACAGATATTACGGTTACAGCTCAAGTAAGTCCAAAGCAACAGTCTTCGGTGCCAATAGTGTTAATAAGTGATAAGAAAAACAACATGGGAGATGCTTTGCTCCAAACAAAATCAATAGAAGTTACTGAGAATAATTGGAAGCTCTTCTTCTGAATCCATCGCAATGTCAGAAAACACTTCTGTAACTCAGAGTCACAAGAATTTCGGTCCTTAACCGACATGCTTCGCTTGAGTTAGACAGCGAGGACGGAATTAGTCATCGCATGCGAAAGTGGCCCAGAAGAATATGCTTCAATATCAAAAATATCCAACTCGCCGGACAAAATGCTTAGCGACATTTCGTCACTAATTCCGCCGAGGTCGGCTTTGCCTTTCAGCATTCCGAGGTCGATCAAATAAGTACCAGTTACACACTGGGGTCGATATAATCGATTTATCCCCTCCCCATAAATAGCTGGCCTTGAAACCAATATTTAAAAAATCCAACCTTATATTTTTTTTCTCATTTTCCCCAGCTGGGTATAAAATGCCAGGGTTATTTAGAAAGTTATCTACGAAAGACTAGCAACCTATCCTGGTGAGAAGATACGTGTATCTCACATTCTGGATGCTATACACAGATAAAAGATCAAGAACACAACTACTCACAGCTTGATTCTCATGAATCCCTGGGAATTGGAAAAATATAAAAATTGTCTCTTTTAGCATTTCTATGGTCGTAACACTTTACAAAGATCTCGATTTTATGTTCCCATCAAAAAAAAAAAAAAAATCTAAGGTGGTTTGAAAGCCACAAATTAATCTTCTGAGGAACCACAAGGGTGTTCCTACTTTTTTAACATTCACAGATGATAGAAAATCTAAAAGGAACTAGCAAATGAGACAAGAATTAAGGTGGAGACAGTCGGTCAGAAGATAAATTAGGGATTGGAAAATCTCATTACGAAAATATATTTGTTGGATGACGGCGGGTGGAGGTGGGTTACCGAGAACAGCTGCAATCTGTAGGTTATTTTTTAACGATTCAGACAGCTGAGGATTGGGTTGGGGGAAGGGGGAGGTCCTTTGAAATGGGGGAGGGGTGGGGAGGAAGAAATGTAATTGTGAAGTGGACGAAAGAAACAGTAAGGAAAAGGAGGACGTGTGAAAGAATGGGAGAGGAGGGGGAGAGAGGGGAGGGAGTTGTATATATATGCGTGTGTGTGTATATATGTATATATATATATATATGTTGGTATATACATATCTATGTATATATATCTATAAATATATATATTTATCTATATCTCTCTCTCTCACTCTCTCTCTCACTCTATATATATGTGTGTGTGTGTGTGTGTGTGTGTGTGTGTGTGTGTGTAGGTATATACATATATACATAGATATATATATGAGTGTGTGTATGTACATGCATGGATATATATCTATATCTATCTATCTATCTATCTATCTATCTATATATATATATATATAATATATATATATATATATATATATATATATATATATATAGATAGATAGATAGATAGATAGATATAGATATATATACATGCATATACATACACACACTCATATATATATCTATGTATATATGTATATACCTACACAGCTTTGCCTTTCATCCCTCAGGGATCGATAAAGTAAAGAACCAGTCAAGTACTGGAGTTCATGGTGTGAACTAAGCCCCTCCCTTCAATATTGTTCCTAAAGTAAAAACCAGAATAGAATCGTTTAGAGGGTGGCACCCCGGCAGAAATCGCTGCAGCGCCGGAAAAAATACCTCTTGGTATTTCCTCCAGCTGTTTACATTCTAAATTTAAATCCCGCACCGCCAAGGCCGATTTCGACTTCCAGCCTTTGATGATCCAAAATGATAAAGTAAGCATTGAAGTGGTTAGGTTGATGTATCGATTAATCTCTTCCACTTGGTTTCATGCCTATATTAAAAGATATATTTTTACATTCTGAGATCAAATCCCGCCGAGGTCAGCTTCGTTTTTCTTCACTCCGAGGTCGATAAAGTACCAGTCAAGTACAGAGGACGTTGCTAAAAATGAACGTCCCAACTCCCCGAGAATGATGAGATAAATAGGAGGAAATTATTCTCTGAGCAGTGAATTGGTCTAAATGTTGGCAACAGACAGGACTCAGCAGAAGGTAGATAAGACCCCGATGGTAGCTTTGGTTAACATAAGGTTATTGTAGAAAACACCCCCACAAAAGGCCCAGTCGCTGAATTGCCTTAGGAAACCCGTAGTTAGGATGCGTACTTTTTAACCACACTGCCACGCCTTAACCAATAGATATCTTCATGTTGAAGAATTTCTGACTTGTATATTCGCCCATAAATTCAGAGCAAAACAAGAATAATTCGAGTAGAAATGATGTCAGTTGAAGTAAACAAATTAATTTGTAAAATTTGCTAACAAAGCAGAGAGGATAATATTACTGAAACGTGAGAGAATTGTAGATCTAACATAATGAAATGTTATCATTATTAGAGATCAATTGAGTGCGTATCCGTCACGCTAAACAACTCACTCCTCGATTCACCAGTCGTACATAATTGCTACACAAATTATTAGATACAAACAAGAAAATATTTTGTATTTTCTGTAATTTTATTCCCATTTAAGCACAAAAACATGAAAAGCAAAATAACACGCATCGCTGCGAGGTCGCTAAAGATGGAAGTAATCATTATATTGTTTGTTACTTAATAATTGAATAGGGTGACTAGTTTTGCACTCTGATGTAATTAATGACCGAAGTATAACTGCCTGAAAGTTACGTTTGATTTTCTAAAAATAGTGTTTGGGAAAATGCTTTGTATTGATGGATGCTAACAGTAATACGATATTAATGAACGAAGGAGCAACCAGGGATGAAAGAACGAACTCCAAATTGAAGATCTAAAATGGAAGAGTTCACTGATTACTGTTTTGAATATTGGTTTCAAATTTTGGCACAAGTTCGGAGGAAGGGATAAATTGATTATATTGACCCTAGTGTTCAACTGCTACTTATTTTACCAACCATGGAAAGAGGAAAAGCGAAGTCAACCCCCGGCGGAATTTGAACTCAGAGCGTAAAGACGGACGAAATGCTGCTAAGCTGTTAGTCCGGCATGGTAACGATTCTGCCAGCTCGCCGCTTTAATGCTGTTTTGAATATTATGTCCAGTACTCGACAGAATGAGTGGCTCAGAGATCAAAGCGTTTCTCCAGGTCAAGCCGCTACTTCTCCACATTAAGTAGTCACAGCCCCAGTAATGCGAACATGTGGCTAGAATGTCACAGGAAACAAACACAAGACGAATTCTTGAAACCGAGCCAACCAACAAGAGGTTCAGGGGTAGACCACGAGCAAGATGGTTGGATGATAACCATAGTCTCAGTTGGTCACGCTTGAGAATGCGGCCGCAAAGTGTAATAATGGTTGCTTCTGATGGGAGCCGAAAGAGGAACTACCAGGGGGCTCTGCCTCCACGACCTTGCCAAGAATTGTGGACGGAGAAGGTAAATGGATGGATTAGGCAATAGAAGGAAAATAGACATGTTGCTAACACCATTATCTTTGAGGTTCACCAATATTTCTACGCAGACAATGATCAAATTTGAATAAACACTTGGCTCTTCGATATTCCATTATAATTCATGAAGTCTGTGCAGAACAGCGAGAATTCAAACTGTAACGTATTAATTCATTCTCAAAACGTTCTGGCGGATTCAAACATGAATATGCTGATCGCTGTCGTATTTCGTCATCGTGAACATCTTGCAAATGTCGTCGTCGCCGTCGTCATCATCAACGATATCACCATCACCATCATCATCATCATCATCATCCTCTTCGCTATCTTCACCTTCATTATCCTCCTCATCATCGTCGTCGTCGTCGTCATCAGCACCTTCAATACTCTCCTCATTATCATAACCATCGTCGTCGACAACTTCGTCTACGTCATCATCATAGTCGAAGTCACTACAATTATCATCATCATCATTGTCATCATCATCATCATGAGTGTTATTACCTTTTCTGTTTGCCCTTTGCTGTTACAGCTAATTTTCGTCACTTTTTTCTTTACGACAAATGATTAAAAGGCCGTGACAAGCGAGCAAAAAAACCCCAGAAAAAAGACCGGAAGTGTGTTAGACATTCGTCTCGTTCACCTAGCGACATGAGGTAAGAAAGGAAATTGTTAAAGAGCGCCATTACAGAGGTGCAATACTAACAAGACGGCTTTTATGAGGGAATTCTATCTGTTTATTGGAAGTGAAAAAATTGCAGACGACAACGGAGAAAGAAAGGAATTTGAGACTTTTTATTTTTCGTCAGTGAAATACTTAGGTATTCTGGTGATGAAAAAAAGATTAAACGCATTCTAGAAAGGTTTCACTATACAAAGGACAGGCGTAAACATATGTATGTATGTGTATGCATGCGTGTATATATATATATATATATATATATATATATATATATATATATATATATATATATATACACACACAAACACACACACACATACATATACATATATGTGTGTGTGTATGCATGTATATGTTTATACATATATTTATATACATACATGCATTCAAAAAATCATGCATGTGTATATAAATATATCATACACCCAACACGCGCGCACACGTACACACACACACACACACATGCACGCGCAAACACACACATATATATATATATATGCATATATACGTATCTGTATAATGTAGATAGATAGATAGATAGATAGATAGATAGATAGATAGATGTGCACTTAGATGTATGTATATATGTGTGTGCGTGTATGTGAATATATATATATATTTACACATATATGTGTGTGCATGTATTTATGCATGTGTATGCATTCCCAGTTTACTAATAATGACTGGCATTTTCTTCTGTAAATAATTCTGTAATTTAATTTATGTAAATGAGAAACTGTCGCCCATTGCAGTACGGTGACATCACCGATGTCGCCACTGAATTAAACCTACGCATGTCAACTGCATGCATAATGGTTAACCTGCGACGCTTTTGTTACACACACACACACATATACCTACACAAGTGCACGCGTGTATTACGTATATACTTATGTATATCTTTGCATATATGTACGTGTATATGCTGTGTCTGCATATATGTGTGTGTGTGAACACACGTACACGCACACAGTATACATAGGTACATGCATATATACACACATATATACATAAATATGCATACACACATTCATATACATATACTTCGTTTTTATTGCTCTTTTAAAACACGGCCAGTTGTTACGACTCTCGTCTCCTCAGACGACACATAATTTTACGTAAATTCGCATATATTAACATAAATTTACATAACAATAAACGTAAAAGTGAAATCTCGTTCATAATGTATTTCTATACATGATGATACCGCTGCGTACGCCTGCACATTACGGTTTCGAATTTGCTGGAAGCAACTGGCTCAACTTAATCTCACTTCAAGTAGTTTCAATCTCTTGTGTACAGACTTGCTGCTTTTCCTCCACTGCTGATCTAGCGACACCGAAACAGCATTTACTCTTCTTTCTTTACTACTACTACTACTACTACTACTACTACTACTACTACTACTACTACTACTACTACTACTACTACAGCTTCTACTACTACTATGGCCTCTATCCCTCGGATCTCGTTGATTTTATGTCACCTCCAAATCAGGCTCTCTCTCTTCTCTCTTCTCCCTTCCTTTTGTGCCCTATATTGTCTCCATTCCTGGCCCACATTAACCACAAACCTTGTTTTTTTCCTACACCTTTCCTCGTAGCTATCAACTAACAGTTATTCATCAAGAACATT